>NC_092209.1:15015394-15047396 GCF_043381705.1 Parasteatoda tepidariorum
CGTCTGCCGAAGACAAAACTTAATTCGTTTACATCCATCTTTCTTGTTTTCTGCCCTGGAAAGGGTTTATTCGATTAACAAAATAATAATGAAGATAAACAAATTTGTGAAGGGTCCGATTAAAAGAAAAATCATTTTGTGAAGGGTCCGTTTTTAAGTTAAAATATTTTGTGAAGGGTCCGTTTTTATGAAAAGATATTTTGTGAAGGTTAACGGACCCAAATTTCTTCTAAACAGACCCCTGATAGTGGAGGATATATATATATGTAGAGGACTTTTTTGTAGGCGATTTTACAAAAAAGTCCTCCACGAAAGCAAATTTCTCCCAATGTTTGACCCATGAGTTCCCTTGTCTTCAGGATAGGGCTCAAAACTACAAGGTTAAGGAGTTGAACATTAGTAGCAGGGTTCGTTGATTTAAATCAGCTTGATTTAAATCACGATTTAAATCAGTTGATTTAAATCAAATGATTTTTTTAAAGAAATCATTGATTTAAATCAACTGATTTATATCAATTTTAAAATCAATATATATATATTGATTTTTAAAGTTAAAAAACAGTGTTTTAAAATATTGATACTTTAATTATTTTCTTTTCTTAGTTTTAAAATTTATTTTAAATAAATCGCTGTGTTAATTAATTTTAGTTAACGAAATTACTTTCTTTCTTGGTGATAAATTCCAACACATTTGAAATTACATTTTTAAAAATCTTTTGATTCTTGAGATTGAAAGTGCAGAGTAAAGTACGCATTTAATGCTGTCTTATTATAGACTTACATAGCTGTAGAAAGTAATTAATAGACATGAATTTTGAAGAAAAAAATGCAAATAATCTTAATTAAGATTCTACCTTTTGATTGTAACAGCATGAAATTAAAATCTACATTATATTTCATTGGTGGAAAATGTATATTTCTAAAGCTTAAGGTTATATTAAAAAGAAAGTACCCTAATATGCCAAAAATAGAAAAAAAAGGCTAAAGAATTCAGATATTTTTTCCTGATATAGTGTCATTCTTCCCTTTCAAAGTCTATTTGAGACAGTAGAGTTATTAACTGGTAACTGTTATTTTTTTCTCATAATATGTTTACAGTATCTTTGACATTATCAGATTTTCTATTAAGAAATTTTGTGAAAAATTCCAATGAGTGCATAGATTTTTTTAAAAATATTTTTTAGCTGATCTATTTTGATATAAAATTAAAAATGCATATTTTAATATGAAAATATATAGATTAAATATTTATTTATTTTTTGATGAATGACTACTTTTATAAACACAATCTGTTACAATTATTTTGTCATATTAAAAATCAAGAGAAAAAAAAACACAATTTTAAACTAAAATTACGGTTTGCTAATTGAAACTTTAATTTAATAGTTAAAGAGTCTGTCCAAGCCAAATTTTCTACTGCTTAGGGTACCATCACAAATTCAACTTTGGAAATCAACAAAGGAAAAACAATATTTTCACAAAATACTTTTTTATTTTTTTAATTTTATTTTTGTGTTTCTTAAGAAACGAATAAATCTATATTTTTGTGTTGATTTTTTAATATTTTTAATTTTCAGAAATTAAGTCTAAATTTTCACAAAATAAATACCTCGCAGAAAAACCTAGACAGACCATTTTCATTAAATTCTCTATTTCATCTAGTCTTCAAATTTCAATTATGCATTTGTTTCAAAATGGTTGCTATGCATTCAAAGCTATGTATTGTAATGAAAAATTATATTAGTAAGTTAGAACTTCTAAAATATTCTTATAAATATTGTTTTAACATTAATTTAATTTTGATTAAACATTTATAAAGTATTTTTAATTATAAATTAAAGTTCTTACAATGTGTTTGAATAAAAATCAAAAAAAATATGATTTAAATCAAAAAAATCCGATTTAAATAAATAAAATCTGATTTTTTTTTTTTTTTTAAAAGAAAATCAAAAAAATCACGAACCCTAATTAGTAGTAGTAAACTTAAAATTGGGTCGGTTGTTAAGCGACGGTAATAAATATAAATACTGGACACCATCTATACTGAAAAATCATTTCCTGTAACTAAACTTTCAAATCATCTTACACATATGCTTATATTTTGCATGTCATCTTAAATAATACGAAGACAAACATAAAAATGAATAGTAATTGAAAATCAAGTCATAAAAAGAAATCATTTTTAGCAACTCACAATGTCTTAAAATTAAAATCACTTCCAACACAACATCAAACCAAGTTAAAATATAATCTCTGCCCGAGCTATATATTTGCCCTTAATAGGGTAATTTAGCGATCAAAAAGTAGGGCAATCTCACTTGAGTCTTAAGAGAAACGCTAACTAACATCAGTATTTAATTCATGTTAGACAGTGAAGTATAAAAATTCCATTAAAAGCAGAGAACACTCACTAAATCCGGACATATGGACCATTTATTCCCTGATTAAAGCGATGAAAAATCCCTATGTGGGGGGAAAAAAGGTATACTTTCTTACTCTCATCTGTTTTTTTACGACTCGCAAACATTTTCAAGTTATTTCGTTGAAATTCCAAAAGAAGACAGGTTTATGAGATTCTGGCGGAAAATATTTCCTACCCGATTAAATTTAACGCCAAAAAAGGAGAAACTTTTCTCAAATCGTTTTCTTCCTAAAGCTTTCAAGGAGCGGGGGAAATTTTAATCTTAACTTTCCGGTAAAAAGTAAAAACGATATTAAAAAATTTTGCCCCCTTTTTGGTGTTAATACTAAGAAAAATAGTTCGAAAGAAACGGTTTTGGAAAATAAATATCGTCTGCGAAATTACAGTCGCTGCAAAGCTGAAATCCTATAACAACATCATTTCCACTAATTAATAATGATGTCTAGCTATATAGGCTGCGCTAATTTTTTTTTTAAATATTTATTTAAATAAAAGGCGAAACATGTGGTAAATAAAAATCCCTTATAATAATCTTTTTATTAATATATAGAAATATATAGTTAAAGCACAATCTGTGTAGTCAGGGGTCTGTTTAGAAGAAATTTGGGCCCGTTAACGCACCCTTCACAAAATATCTTTTCATAGAAACGGACTCTTCACAAAATAATTTATCTTCTAATCGGACCCTTCTTAAATTTTTTTTATCTTCATTATTGTTTTATTAATCGAATAAACACTTCCCGGGGGGAGGGGGAAGAAAGACGGTTCGAGACAAACGAAGTTTTCCAAGTTTCCCTATGTTTAAATTCCAAATAATTCTAAGAAAATATTTCTACTTTTTAAAAACATCGTGTGCACATTCTTATTAATATTAAATCATAATTTCTTTTGTTAATAAATAATTGATCAATTTATATTTATTCATAAAATTAATAGAATATTATGTAAAAAAATTTATTTCTGGCAATTTTTTAAATAAAATATTATAAATTTAAGTTTACTTAATGCGTAACACATTAAAAGTGATGCATAACTAAGTTGTGTTATTTAAAATGTGTCAATTGAACTTATTACAAATGTGAGTGATTTTGTTTCCATTATTCGTCCGAAATGAATATTCTGTGTTGAGCAGTATAGGCTCAATACCAAATAACAGGACCCTATTCACAAAAACAGGACCCTGGTTGAAAGAATGTGACTTAACGCTTATTTTATATTCACAAACTATGAATAGTTTTTTCGCAATTATACAAAAACAGGACCTTTCACAAAATGTCTGAACAGACCCCTGGTAGTGCAAAACTGCAGAGAAATACCTTAGTTGGTGTTTCGCCACGAAATCAGTGAACCGCTTGATGATTTTTTCTCTTCACCTTAGAAAAGGATATTGATCTTTCTGGTCAGGTGGATGATAAGTGGTTGAAATCAAATTATAATCAGATGGCCATCACGATCGCCAAACTTTACACTATGTAATATATTTTTATGTGGTTACATCAACAAGGAAACTGCTTAGAAGTACCGTTGCCAAAAACATTTCAAGAATTTAACAAATATTTTGTGCAGCGTTAGAAAAAACAGAAACGTTAAACTAAAAAATGTGCTTACAGGGGTCTGTTCAGACATTTTGTGAAAGGTCCGTTTTTTGTAAAATTATGAAAAAATTACTCGTAATTTGTGAATATAAAATAAACGTTAAGTCACATTCTTTCAACCATGGTCCGCTTTTGTGAATTTGTGCAAATAGGGTCCGTTATTGCAAAAAAACTTTTTAAAGGAGTTTTTAAATTGTCAAGACGTACAAGATTATACTCAACACTGCAAAATTATAATTAAAAAAAATTAAATTTAAAAAAATAAACAGTAATTGCAGCTACTAAATTAGCGATGCAACATACAAATATTTGATATTTAGCCTATACTGCTGAACGCAGAATATTCATTTCGGGCGGAAGAAGCGTCTGCCGTTTACTTCCGCCCCCACCCCTTCCTGGGAAGGCTTTTATTTTATTAACAGAACAATAACGAAGATAAACAAATTTATGAAGGGTCCGATTAAAAGATAAATTATTTTGTGAAGGGTCCGTTTTTAAGTTAAAATATTTTGTGAAGGGTCCGTTTTTATGAAAAGATATTTTGTGAAGGGTCCGTAAACGGACCCAAATTTCTTCTGAACAGACCCCTGGCTTAACGAACTTATTAACAAATTGGATGTTAGTAACACGTCACACAGCTGTTAACTGGGAAAAAAAATAATAACTTTGAACATTTAAAAAAAAAAAATTACGCAAATCATTTATAATGCAAAAATTTCGAAAATAAAAATATTTAAATAATAAGTCGGGACATTCATTTGTAATAACTCTATAAATATTTAAGTATTACGCAAATTTATTTTTCTTGAAAAAAATTGCGTATCTTTTTTCACTCGTAGAAAGCCGTAAGATAAATACCTACAGTAATCTTTTTTGTAATATACAGTAATGTCTAATTAAAGTACAAATATGTAATCTAATTTAGGGGTTTCTTATTAGAAGAACTAAATAGTTCCTCTCCCTAAAGCATCTAGGAAGGGGAAACTAATTTTAAAAATCTGGCTGACAGTAAAATTCGTTTAAAAAAATAATTTATTTTACAGTTAATTCTAAGAAAAACTTGCTCGAAATAAACAGTTTTGACACAAAATATCATCAACGTAACTTGAGCCACAATAAAGCGGAAATATAAAATTACAATTAACAGCACCCTCACTAGCTATTGTTCATTTATATATTGGGCTAATTCAATTTTCTTTAAGAAAAAAATAACGGTTTTTTATTTCTTGCGAAAAATAGCAACAAACGGAAAGGTTAATTCTTAAAATTACATTTTTAATGAAACATTCACTGCCTTGTCTATTTTAAGTACAACATATGTATAGGCTAATTTAGGGGCTCTAACTGAAGGGCTCTAATTGAATTTATTTGACGTCATTCTTAGACACTTTTCCCAGCATGTGACTGGTATGGAAACTGAGATGCAGATGGCATTAGAAGTTTTATTCAATTAACGAAAAATAATAAGCAAGTTTTTTGAGCTAAAAATTTCTCAAATTTTATTTTATTTTATGCTATCCTTGCGACAACCATATGTATACAACCCACTCAAACTTTACTAAACATGCATTTTGTTACCGTAAACAACAAAAAACAATTTTAGCACCTTAGGTAGCAAAAATATAAAAAGCAATACTAAATACACATTAGTCAAACGTACAAATTGCATTCATTAAATTAGTATTTAAAATAACAGTTACTTTGGACATTTCTTTAGTAATACAAACGATCTTTCATACATTCTACATAAACTATATTGAGTAGTATTTTAGAAAAATACAAATGCGTTCATTTCTTGTAGCAATCCAACGAAAATAGACTAGCGATTAATTTATGGGTGGCAAAAAGCAGTTGGGAAAATGTTTTAAACGAAATAATTATAAACAAGTTTTAAAAATTTTCATAACTTATAAATAGTCACTTATAACCCAAATAAATAAACGTTTGCATTTAATCTTTTAAACATCTATTTCATACAACAAAAATAAAAATAGACATAGAATTTATTCATTTCTTCATTCATAAAACTTAATAAGATGACGTTTGGATTTTAAAGCTTTACACAAATATGCGTATAAGTAAAATAAAATAAGTTTTGTAAAAATTTGACATTTAATTTTAATCCTATTCATCAAAGTAAATATGACATTTGTTTTCGTAACTTCAAATAAGTGAACAATAAGTTTTATTTAAATATCGTTCAACAACAATAGTTTAAAAAGAACATTTATGCAAATTTTATCATTCATAGCATCGTTTTCTTCACTTTATAATTTTATAAAAAGCATATTTTGACAAATTTTTAAGAGCTTAAAATATTCCGTAAGTCTTCTTTAATATCCAAAAATAAATAAATTATAACTTATTGAGATTTAAAAAATTTTGAAATTTAGTCTCATCACCTATCTGTTAAAAAAATTTCTTTAAAGTAAATATTGCATCTTCTGTGTTTATTTTCGAATAAGTATACAAGCCATTTTAAATAAATTTTCAAAAAAATTTTCTTTAATATTGGTGAATTATGTATAATAAGGGGGGGAAAGGGGAGAAGGCATTTCAGTGACTAAGTAATTTAAATAAAAGTTGGTCTAGCGAATATTTCTGAAGAGGGAAAATGTATAATCTAAAAGCAATTTGCAATATTTTATTTCAAAGATAAAACTTCGAAAATATCTTTTTCTTTCATATAGAGCCTAAAGGCATTGGAATGACTTCCCAGATTTACTAGAGTTTGTGAAGAAGGTTCTAGTAAAGTTGAATGTGATACGAAATGAAGGGAGAGAAAGAAAAAAAGGCGTCCATGTGAATGTGGACGCCAAATGCAAAATTCGAGATATCTAGATTTATGGCTAACAGCTTGGTGTTCCCTTTGAGGAATAAGTTCTTTTTTTTCCTCTTTCTTTTTTCTTCTCTTTAGGAAGTAAAGGAGTAAGGGAGAATACCGACACCTGGATCTCCAAACTGAAATTTCAGAAGAAAAAAAACTAACCATCTAAAAGACCACAAAGCATAAATAAAAGCAAAAGAAAAATGAGGAAGGAAAAAAAATAGCGAAAAAGAAACAAAACAGCAAACGATTTTAAAAATAGAAAAGATAGTCTTGAGAATGAGAGAGGGAAAAGAAAGATGCTATGGAATAAGGTATTGGGATCTCAAAAAAAAGAACATTCAGTGAGGCAGGGTTAACTTTCTTCTTAGTTCTTTTCTTTTTGTTCTTTTGGAATTTGCTTTCCTCTCAATCCAGCAGTAGCAACGGGGTCAGGAATAGAAGGAGAGAGTTGCGCTGGTAACAAAATGTTTCGATGGGCCATGGCTTTACTTTAGTAGAAGTATTTAACAAGTGCAAAGATGAGATAATAACTTTGATAAGGGGTTAATACATTGACATTCATAGTTTTTCAATGAACATAATAAAAAAAATTAATGGAGTTACCTTAAGTGACTCAGGTAACTCAACGCTTACTTGAGTCAGAAATGCTTTTCATTCAAAGCTTTTAATTTAGAATTGTATTAACTTCAACTTCGAACCACTAAGATAATTTTTTTTAATACAACGCCTTGCAAAAGGAATAAGTTTTTGCATTTTTTTATTTTTTCATAAGTTTTTGCACCAACCTAATTTTCGCATATATACAAACACTGGGCTTACGGTAAATATTCAGAAAATTACGAACAGGTTTTTCCAAAATTCACAAAAACAGAGGCTTTAACAAAGCGTGAAAAGACCACTAGTTTACAAAATTTTTCGCAAAATCACAATAGAATATTATTTTCACAATTTTACGAAAGTTCAGATAGTTTCTTTTTCTTCACAACTTCAAAAGGCCAGGATAGCTTGGTTGGCAGGGAGCTAGAATCACGTTCGTGACAACGGTAATTGGAACTAAATCGGCCGAAGGCACCCAGTGTAGTAAATGGTGACTGGTGCACGTTAGATCTGTCGGGTAACAAAGTCTTCCATGTTCCCAGAACAAATTATACATCTGGGGTTACTGAATTGGAAATTGATTGCTCTCTGATTCAGGTCAAAATTACGATTTGTGGAAGAATAAATGGGTCCGCCTTATAAACGGGCGAGATGCATGACAGAAGCCGAATTCTTGGCCATAGAAGTGATTTTGAATTTTTTCCACGCTTATTCAACCCTTTTAATACCTTTCTGGCAAACAATTTTTTTTTAACGTTCAATACATGTACAGTAAATAAAAAACGAACCACTCTAAATAACTTCTGATCTAATGATCGAAACTTCACGTTCTAGGACTCAGCCTTAAGGTTCGAGAGGGCTATACCTCAAATATGCTAATTAATAAGTGCAGACGTTATTTTAAGTAACGAAATCGGACACAAAAACGTACTTTTTCTGAATAAATATACCTTTTTTTTCAACGGATTTGGATTTCTAACCCCCATAGCATAGGGGGAAGCAGCGATCTGGGAAATATGGTTCAAATAGTTTGGCCAGGAGAGCTTCACAAATTTGGACCCTTTTATGTTAATTATACTTTTTGCGAATTTCACCATATCTCGAGAAATTTTGAAGAGAATTAAAAACAATTTGCACACAATTATAAATTCAGTTCATCCAAAGATAATTCCATGCAAAAAATAACTTTTATGAAGTATTATACGTTCTTTATTATTTTATTAAATAACAGTTGCAAAAATGTTGAATTTTAAGGTATGCAATTTTTTCCGCTATTTTGAAGAATGTGATCTTTCGTTACAAAATTCGTGCAAAATCGGGCGAATAGTTCCTGAGAAATCAAATTTTAAAGAAGCCGTATTTTTAAAATTCGATTTCTCAGGAACTATTCGCTCGATTTCGCTAAGATTTTGTATTTTGTCATATAAAATTACGTTCGTTAAAATCATGTAAAAAAATTGTATACCACACAATTCAAAATGTTTCTAACTATTATTAAATAAAATAATAAAAATTTACTCGAAGTTATATTTTGCATGCAATTAATTATCTTTGGATAAACGAGTTTAACAATTGTGTGCCAAAATCTTTCAATTTACTCGAACATTTCTCGAGATATGGCGAAATACGCAAAAAATAAAGTTAACATTAAAGGATCCAGTTTTTTGACGCCTCACCTGGCCTAACTATTGGGACCACACTTCTCAGATAACGGCTACCCCCTCATTTTTTGGGGCTCAGAAATTCGAATTCGACAAAAAAAAAAAGTATGCTTATTCAGCGAAAGTACGTTTTTGTGTCTTATTTTGTTACTTAAAATATCGTTTGCACTATTTAATCAGCATATATGACGTCACCCCCCTCCCAAACATAAAGTTTGAATCCTAGAACGTGAAGTTCTGATAATTAGATCAAAACTTATTCAGGGTGGTCCGTTTATTTTTTGCGCACTGTACTTATGTTTAACGTGTTAAGAGTAAAATATCGTACTTTTAAAAGTATAATTTGTAAAAATAACAGAATAAAGGAAAAAAAATGAAAGAAAGGCAAAAGAATTGCTAAAGAATCACGTGCAAATTGAAAAAAAACTTACGTTTATTTCAGCATATAATTACATTCTAGCAAAGATAAAACAAAGGGAAAAAATTTTCGAAGACATACGAAAAAATTAAAATGAAAAATTTCTTAAACAGTAATGAACTTTGCTGATAAAGCTATTTTAAAAACAATCGATAACTAAATTATTTTCTACTCAATATATAAAAAAAGTTTACATTTTATTAAAAAAAGAAACTTAATTAAAAAAAACTAATAACTTCAACACGATTCCGAATTAAATTGAAAAAATACTCTTTTTTTACTTGCATAATTCAGTACGTTAACAATCATAAAATAACAATAACAAGCCTTCAATAAACAAGCAAAAGCATTAATAATCACAAAGTACATATGAAAAATGGAAAAACAAAAGATACAAAAAAAAATCTTCGGCAATTCGTCACGAAGAATAAAATTTTAAAAGTAATTAAAAAAAATGTTCTTTAATAAGGTAAAAAAAATTAATTAAAAATATTTCAATTTCAAATCAAACTACGTTGTTCGCGCGTTTGCAGAAGAATAAATTAATAAAACATGCACGCCTCCCCCTCTTAAGCAAGATTCCTTGGAGATATATTTAGATCTTCGGATTATTTCAAAAATAAATAAAAATTAAAATATTTTGCAAGTTTTTTTATTGCTTTTATACACGAAACAGGCAGAAAAAAAATATGCCGCTTTTAGGGAAAACACAAGGGAGATACGAATTAAATTCTAAAATCAGCTAAAATAAAAAGAATAGCGCCATTTTTATTCTTGCGCTCGCAAACGAACAACATATTTTAATTATAAAAGTATCTACAATTCCATGTCTTTTGCTCTCTTTACAGGAGGAGGCTAATTAAAATTTGAATTATTTGGCGTTTATACGATGAAATTCCTAAAAGCATTTGAGCAGACATTAATAAATATTTAAATGAATTTAGTCTCCAAACTAACTTGAATGTTGGAGGTTATATGGATTGTTGAAATTCAAGACGCCCGACTGAGGCTATGAATATAGAAGTTCCGTTTGATGTTCCATGTAATAGTTAGGAGTAGTTAACTAATGGCTGTTTTCAAAAACTACAAGTCTTATGTCAACAATTAAGCTTTAGGCAAACACTCATTATAATTATTTCCATAAAACTAAGTTCACAATAAATAATGAACAACAAACTTTTTACTATTGCCTGTTATGCATTATGTTTATTGCTTTATTATAACATGTTGTTTGCATAAAGAAAAAATATATATTTTAGGAGTGATTTAACTTAATCTTTAAAAATAGGGCTTTTAGGGTCATCAACTATTTTTTTTTTGGGACTTATTTTCATAAGTATTAATTTATGGTAACGAAAAAAATAATTCTGGCTTAACCAGCAATTTTTTTTATTAACATTTTTCTGAAATTAATTTTCTTAATAATTAAAATAAAGAAAAATTTAAAATATGAGGATTAATTCTGGTTGCAATATTTGGGAAATTATTAAAGCTCGTTTGTCATCCAGCTCAGAGCTTCAATTAAGGCTGTTGTTAGAAGGCTCCATGGTCACTTAAAATCAAGCTTTATTGCGAAAAATATGCTATTTTCTAAACTACTTCACGTTTGCAGTTATCAGAGTCTAATGTCAAGTTAAACTTATATTTAGTCAGCGCCCTCTATGCTAATAATGAAAATGGCGCAGAACGTCAGCAACAGTTCTGTTAAAATTAAAAGCTTTTTTTTTAATATATAAAAATCTAATCCAACGCAGTATGATCTGGAATGCTAAAAATTTGCACCAATTATGATTTATTCATCGATTTCCATAATTTTCACCTATACAGAAAAATCTCGCCAATTGGGTACTTGCAAATCCAGGAAAATTATGGCGTGTTAAAGTCGGGCTAAGTTTTTCCACATAAATTAGAATATTAATTAACGTGAAGTTAAATAAATACAAAGCCGTATCGCACATCGAAGTTGTTAAAATATAATTATTCCTCGTCAACGTTTTTACTCAACTTAGATTTATTATTTTTTGAGTATATGGAATGAAATAAATTGTTTCAAACTACTGTTTTCGTATTTTAAATTTTAATACAAATATAATTCCGATAATCTAACTTATTTTAGTAACTATTTAACAGTTTAATTAGAATTAGAAAATTCCAAAATATGTTTGAATGGAGAAAAAAAAATTCAAACTACTTTTTTTGGATTTTATATTTTAATACAAATATAATTCCGATAATCTAATATATTTTTAGTAACTATTAAACTCTTTTTTAATAATTAGAAAATACAAAAATAAATTTGAATGGGGAAAAACATTACTGAATACAAATGGGAAGAAAAAAAATTTCAAACTACTTTTCTTGGATTTTATATTTTAGTACAAATATAATTCCGATAATCTAAGACCTTTCTTCAGTAACTATTAGACTGTTGTTTACAATTTAAAAAATACCAAAATATATTTTTGCAGGTAATTTTAGGGAGTCAGAAAAAAAATATAAAAAAATGGGATACCGGTGTTTCACCTGCATCAAAGGGTGCTGTAAAAATAAATAAATAAACCGGTTTAGGTGTATTTTGTGTATAAAAAAAAATTAAAAATAAGATTTAAAAGCAAACTATAACTAATTCTAAAATACTATTTTTATTAGTTCTTTTAAATTAATATTCATTAACATTAATTACCTATTACGCTCTTTGTTGTAAACTTCAAACTTATTGCAAACATAACAAATTATTAATAATAATCATTACTATTTTTCACAAAGTAATAATTACTATTGTTCACAAATGTTGTTACAAACACATTAATTAAAAATTAAAATATAAAATATGATGTATTAATTAGCGTTTTATTTCAGTACTATAAGTATATGTTTATGAAATGAAGCCATGACATGAGATAAGGGGTGGTGGAGGGAGATACGCCGAAGTGTGGCACTTAGTGAAGTCAAATCTATTGAAAAAAATGTGTGCCATCATTGACGGTAACTCGAAATTTTATTCGCCGCTTGTCAGTAACTGACAAGTAGAACTAGAGTTCTGTAACCCTGTAAATTTACACTTCTCTATAATGGCATTGGGAACGAATCTGTCAAAGATCTCATTTCACTAGGAGTTGCGTTTCTCGCGTGAAATAGATTGCGAATTTCTTCCGCTGTGAGCAATAGACATTTCCGAAGAATTAAGCGTTTCCTTTACTTCCGAAGAGAGCTATCTTTTGAATTCAGAAAGGATAAGAAAAATTAAAAGAAAGGAAGAAAGGTGATTGCCTGACTAGGAAATAACATGCCTGACTATCAATTTGACGCAGAATTTTTATTANTTCCTCGTCAATGTTTTTAATCAACTTAGATTTATTATTTTTTATGTATAATATGATATATGTATAATATTATGTATAATATAATATGATAAGTTCAAAATGAAGATAAAACAAAGAAAAATTATAGACATATGAAGAAAAAAAAAGGGGGGGGGGGAATAATAAGTAGAAAAAATAACAAACAGTAAAAAAAAAGGATTAAATTTTATTTAAAGAAACCGGAGAAAAAAAAAGATATATGATCTTTTCATCAGCCCACACGATTATATCCGCAAAACAGAGTGCTTTCTGATATTGTATCAAGAAAGCCAAAGCAAAATATATTAATATAATAGTGCGAGGAGCACTCAAAAAATTTTTTACAAAAATTACAACAAATAAAATCGAACATAAAAAGTAAAAATAACATGTAACAGAAAATAAAATAAAAGAAAAAAAGTACAAAAAATGGACTATAAAGCAAGTAGCGAAATCAGATCTACTTACATGGACGGGAAATTTTTCAAGAATGATTTAAAAATGTTTTCGCAGAAAGATTGCCAGATTACAAAATATGAAAACAAAAGCGCAAATTGAGTGTAAATAGCCGCTTTTGCTTGCAGAGTCCAATGCTGCATATATATATAGGCAAAAATCTTTCTACTCATATCTCTCATTGTTGTCACATTAGCAACTTTGACTAATATCATAAGTAATTATCACGATTATACCTAATGAGAAGAAAACTAAAAAAAATTCCGGAACGTTAATGTTTAAAGTTAAAAATTCTTAACATAATCAAAAAAAAAAAATGTTTTTTTTCAAGAATGTAGAAAAACTAACGTATTTATGAATAGGTGTTGTTTACATCGCCAAACTACTATTAATAAATATTATTAGTAGTTGATTAAAAAATATTATTATTAAAAATTTTATCACTATTCGGTCAGTAGATCAGCTGAAATTTTGGACAACCAAAATTTTTCTTTTAATTCTACGCGCAAAATAATTTTGATTATCAGTAGATCAAATATTTTTTTATAATATTTATATTCAGAATGCTCCTTTTTTTATTTTATATTTTTTGCTGATCTGAGAGTGAAATACCATTAACCCTTTGAGACAGAATTTTTATTATACATATTTTCCACACTTTTTTCATTATTTGGTATTACTTAGAATCAAAACTTGTAAAAAATATGCATTTTTAATTGTTTATGGTTATGAAATACAGCATAAAACACCTGCATCTTTCTGCGTTAAAAGTAAAATCAAAATCTTCCTAAGACGGCTCACTTCCAAACAAACTTCAAGTTTGCATTTATCATTGAAATTTCTTTAATTTACAAAATTAATTATTGATAAATTTTTGAATGGGAATGGGAAAAAAAATTCAAACTACTGTTTTTATATTTTAACTTTTAGTACAAATATAATTCCGATAATCTAACATATTTTAATAACTATTTAACTGTTTTCTTATAGAAAATTCCAAAACATATTTGAATGGCGGGAAAATTACTGAATACGAATAGGGAAAAAAAATTCAAACTAATTTTATTGGGATTTATACTTAAATGCAAATATAATTCTGATAATCTAAGACTTCTTTTCAGTAATTATTAGACTGTTGTTTATAATTAAAAAATACCAAAATAAATTTTCATCCCAAAATACATATAAAATTTATATAAAAGTTGAATAAAAATTCCGATAATCTTACAAACTTTTTTTCAGTAACTATTAGACTGTTTTTTATAGTTAAAAATACCAAAATATATATACCAAAATTAATTTTTTTAAGAATGAAAACGTTTTCTTCAAACTTTTTGTTTTTGTATTTTACATTTCAATACAAATATAATTCTGATAATCTAACATATTTTTTAGTAACTATTAAACTGATTTTTTATATATATAATTAGAAAATACCAAAATATATTTCAATGGGAAAAGAATTTTAAAACCGCTTTTTATGGTTTTTATATTTTAATACATATATAATTCCGATAATCTAAGTTTTTTTTTCAGTAACTATTAGACTGTTGTTTACAATTAAAAAAATACCAAAATATATTTTTGCAGGTAATTTTAGGGTGTCAGAAAAAAATATATATATAAATGGGACACCGGTGTTTTACCTGCATCTGGTGCTGTAAAAATAAATAAATAAACCGGTTCAGGTGTATTTTGTGTAAAAAAATGTAAAAATAAGAATTTAAAGCAAACTATAATAAATTCTAAAATGCTATTTTTATTAGTTCGTTTAAATTAATATTCATTAACATTAATTATCTATTACGCTCTTTGTTGTAAGCTTTAAACTTACTGCATACATAACAAATTATTAATAATAATCATTACTATTATTCACAAATATAATATTAGTAATAATTACTACGGTTCAGAAATGTTGTTACAAACACATTAATTTAAAATTAAAATATAAAATATGATGTATTAATTAGCTTTTTATTTCAGTACTATAAGTATATGTTTATGAAATGAAGCCATGACATGAGATAAGGGGAGGTGGAGGGGGATACGCCGAAGTGTGACACTTAGTGAAGTTAAATCTATTGAAAAAAAATGTGTGCCATCATTGACGGTAACTCGAAATTTTATTCGCCGTTTGTCAGTAACTGACAAGTAGAACTAGAGTTCTGTAACCCTGTAAATTTACACTTCTCTATAATGGCATTGGGAACGAATCTGTCAAAGATCTCATTTCACTAGGAGTTGCGTTTCTCGCGTGAAATAGATTGCGAATTTCTTCCGCTGTGAGCAATAGACATTTCCGAAGAATTAAGCGTTTCCTTTACTTCCGAAGAGAGCTATCTTTTGAATTCAGAAAGGATAAGAAAAATTAAAAGAAAGGAAGAAAGGTGATTGCCTGACTAGGAAATAACATGCCTGACTATCAATTTGACGCAGAATTTTTATTAATTTTTTTTTATGCATTTATCTTTCTAATAATTTATGATTATGAAATACAGCATGAAACATTGTCTCTTTTTCTGCGTTAAAGGTAACAGTAATTTTTCGAATTTTCAATTTATTTACATCTTAGAAGAACAGTTATTCATCGTTGAAATTAGTATTATTGCCTATTAATTGCCACACTATTATCACCTATGATGCATAATTAAGCTAAAATTAAAATAAATTTAATGCGAAACGGTACTAACTCATTTTAGTCAGACGTAAAAAATTGGCATCCTATTATTGACGCCAATGGTGCTTATCGAGTACTATTTGAATTTTTAAAAAAAATAACCTATGTACTGAAAAGCAAAACTAATGGAGAAATGGTACTAATTCTTTCAGGAAGAACATAAAAAATTACCACGCAATCATTGAATTGCCGCCAACAGCACTCAATTAATTTTGGTAATAGGCACTTTTGGTATTATGGTAATTGGTGCAATTTTAATGAATACTAATGTAGGTGAAATATATATATGTAAGGTACCTATTAAAAAAGCATTAATAAGTAGTATTATATAGATAACGCGAAAAGAGGAGTTATACGGGCTCTCAAAGGGGATAAGCATCAATGAAAATCGCTTAACTGTGTAGGGCACTGGGCCTATGTCAAAGAGGTCGTGGATTAGATCCCCGTGTAGTAAATGGTGATTGATGCACGTTAAATCTATCGAGTCTCAAAGTCCTCCATGTTCCCATAACAAATCAATACCTCTGGGGGTGCTGATCCAGGAGTTTCCTTGTCTTCTGGATTGGTTGGCAAGGCTATGGAGTTGAACATTAGGCCAAGCCAAAATTGGGTCGGCTGCTCAACGACGGTTATAAAATAAAATTTTGACCATCATGAATTGGCTCGAGCAAAATAGCATCATTCTAAAAGATACTGAATACTGAAAAGAAACTGAATAAAGTAAATCTTTATTTTGAACTACAAAAAACATGCTTAATCAAATAACGTAAAGCTACCAGAAAGGACAAAAAATAGTAATAAATGAAGAAAATCGGAATTATTTTAGCATTATTAATTATGATGGTATATGTCTTTCAGTTTTGAGCACGACTTCGTAGTGTTTTTTAGCACTGTTTGATTGATAGTTTTTTCACACGTACGGAGAACGGTATTCAGTGTAATATAAATAGCCGAAGAATATATATATTTTTTTCCACATTTTTGTATTTTCTTTGATATAGCAATATGCATCAGAAAAATGTTCAATTTTATTCATTACATTTACATTTATTTATTAATTTTATTTTCGAAAGAAATTGCTTCAAATGTTTTGAAGTGTAATTTCTAAACAAAATTAATCTAAATATTCAATGAAGATACATAAACAGCGAATTTGCATAAAAAATTATAAAAGCGCGCCCTTTTTTTGTCATAGAAACTATTACCAACATTTGCTCTAGTAAAAAGGGTTTTGAAATTTGGTATCTTTAGAGAATTTTTCAATTAAGATCACAATAATTATAAGTTTATCATTGTTATTAGTAAAAATTCTACGATTCACAAAAAAAAAAAAACGATTAAAATGTTTAAAAAAAATTAAGGAGTGAAAATCTACTAGAAGAAACACATAAAATGGAGACAGCACGCCATCAAATTACATGAAATAAAATAGTAAGCAGAAGATAAACTACATATTTTTTAATTGCTGAAAATTAAAGACTTTTCTGTATAAAACATTCTCAATATACTTAAAAAATGCTAAAAATGTATTTTTTCCGTAATCAAATGTTTGGAATAATATCTGTCCAATTTTGCTTTTTAAAATATTAGAAACAAAACACATTTTAATAAGTATTAAAATGTTATGCAATATTGTATCACTAAAGCAAATCTAAATTATAAGAGTAAGCATCAAAGGATATGAAAATAAATTTTTACATTGAAGAAAATCTTAAAATATGTGCATATTAAGAGAAATTGAGTTCCCGAAAAAAAAAACACAGATTTACAAATTTCAAAAAAGAAAGCTTATCTTTCAGATTATAAATTAAAAGAAATATTTGCTGGAAAAAAAATCTAATCTAATTTCTCATTATATTTACATATAGAGTATCATAATAGTTCTTCCAAAAATTGGAGGAATAAAAACGAGTCGCATTTTGTGCTTCACTTTGAAATAGGAGTTAAATTTTGATGTCTCCATTATCAGTGATAATGAGAAATTTTTGGAATAGGTAAACAGATTATGAAAAATTAAATCATTTTTTTTATGTCGTGCGCTTCGTACAAAATATCAAAGAAAAAATTTTCATTCTAGCATTTTTAATTCAAACCTGCGGAAGTTTTCATACAATAAATCACTTGATCATTAAAATTGTAGAACATGAAATAAACATTGATTTAAATATCTTAACATTTACTAGGTGGCCCCGCCCAAGGCCGACTCGAGAGGAGGAGTTATTAGTTCAGGGGGCCAAGCGTGACTTTCGAGTGAGGTCACGTGTGACGTCACTCGTTTCGTGACGTCACACGTGACCTCACTCGAAAGTGACGTCACTCGTTTCGTGACGTCACGCATCACGATCCACCTACGTTTCGTCACTTTCTCCTTAGATTTTAGTAGCTAGAATGTTGATTGAAAGAGACAGCTTCCATTCATTAAATTTCAAGCTCTTCTCGAAAGGGAATCTTCATTTCAACGAAAGCTTAATATTATATTGAATTTCCTTAGTAATAATTTCAGAAGAATATTTATTTAGTTATTTCCTGAATTTCTCTGCACTCTTTCACTAAGAAAAAAAATATATATAAACTTTTATCTATTTGCATATTTATTATTCAAAATTATCGATCGTAAGCAGAGATAGAAAATCTTAATATTAGGGGGACCGGAAAGTAAAGTCGTTTACACTTTCGGTTTTTGATATTTTTTTTAATTTCTCAAGAAATACTAAAAGGATTATTTCGTAAATTTAAAGATGTTTAATTCGTGCGATTTTTAATATTTAGCAATAAGATTTAAAGCTTTCAGAGATCTGAAAGACCTACAATAAATTACAAATGAGAGCAAGTATTTTTGAACACCCTATCTCACAAAATCAAGCAATAAGCTTGTAACTTGTCTAGATTACTTTAGTAGTTCGTAAACCTAGAGTAAATTAACCTAGAGTAAACCTAGGGTTAATTAATTTTTTCGCCTTACTTTTTTTTCGTTATAACTTTATAGATATTCAATGGAATTAAACAATATTTTTGAAGCAATTTAGGATTAATTACAAAATCGTCGATTTAAAATTATAAGAAAATTATTTGACCATTTAAGCTAGTTCTTTTATACTGCGCATGCACTGTAAAAAAATCTTAAAAGTTTTTTTTTTAAATAATTCTGTAGAGAATCAAACGTATTTGACAACTAATAAAAAATATTTGATTTGAATATTTTAAAAATTTAAAAAATTTCAAGAAATTTTCTATGAAGTATTTGTAGTCAAAACGATCAAGCTCAAAGCAGTCAGAAGTTTTATTTTGTATCTTAAGACAAAATTTTACAACAAATAATAATATCTTACAACAATAGTCCAGAAACTAAACTTTGATGGTTTAGAAAACACTTTTGTGGGGGTAATCCCCCACAATGCCAGTCTCATTTATAATATATATTTTTTAATAGTACAAGATAAACTTTGTGGATAACCCCTTATCTTTTTGGGCGGCTCTCTTTTAAAAAGTACAAAAACTACTTAGAATAATTGCTTGAAATTTTTTTAAGATATTCAAATAAAGGTTTTATCATAAGTTGCCAGATACGATTTCCAACAAAATTATGAAAATTTTTTAATTTTTTTCTTTGCATGCAATGTAAAAGAAATAGCTTAAATACTCATTTCTTGCGCCAAAAAGTTTGTTTAAAAATATTGAATATTTATGATGTAAAATATTTGAGCAAGCAAGCAGTAATCTGTACAAAAAATCTATTTCAATAGTAATTTTTTTAGAAAATTTACTCAATTTTAGGGAATTTTCTAAAATGTAAATAAACCAGAATTTTAATTAAACCAGTAGACCAGGAGAAAACGGCAAAATCCAGCAGTCGACAGAAAAACCCAGTAGAAATAAATAAAAAAAATTTCAAAAAATACTTTCGTCTGAATATTTTCGTTTTAATATTTAGAATATAAATTCACCCTACACGGTTTACATAAAATTTTTTCCAAAAAAAAAAAATGAATAAACAAGCAAAATATGGTTATAGGGTAGGCAAAATTATTTCCCTGCAGCCCAACTCAATTCCGATAAATCAAAACGATATTTTATGGAATTTCTACCCTTCCTTCTTTGCCACTCTCAATGCGAAGTGCCCGAAGCCATCAATGGTAATAAATTCCTGGCAAAACAGATTTTATGAGATCTCATACATTTCAAAGGAAAATAGAAAAAAATAAATATATTTCTCCCTGAATAACAAATTTCAGAAATCTCTTTTTATAAATAAAAAAAGACAACCATTAAAACAGAGTCATGATTATCGTTTGCAGCCTGAGATAAGAAATATGAAACTGATAAACGAGGATCATAATTACAATTTCATTTTTATATCTAACCAACATATCTTAATGAGTATTTTCTTAATATTTTATTTTCTATAGTAGATGTCCAGGGAAATAATCACAGAAAGTGAAATTAACTTTTTTTATGATTGGCAATAAATTCAGTGGCCGTAAGAAAACTCATAAAGAACTTTTTGAAATATCGTCTGCTAATCAAGTACATCAGAAACGTGTATGACATCAATCATGTGAAATATTGCTTTCTGACAACTTTTTTTTTCTTCTTCTTTAGAACAAGCTCAAGCTCTACTCAAATAATTAAAAATTCTAATTCATAAAAGCACTACTAAAGATAGAAACTATTTTAAATTTGGTAATTATTTTAATAAAATGGACAAAAAAAATTATTGAATACTAAAAGCGAGATTCATATTGAGTTTTAAAAAAGTGCCGCAAAACTTCGATAAAAATTTGAGGATAAGAAAGATAGAGAAGGGCGAAGCTTTTTCGTCATTGGAGGGGACATGAATTGTCTTGTTGAATAGATTATAGAAAAGCTAATTAAAAAAAAATTAAAAAAGAAACTAGACAATCAGACGAGATTTTATAACTGAAGAAAAAAATAGCAAGTGTTTCTCGAAGCTTTTTCGCCAAGGAAAATATATATTTAATAAAAGTGACAGCTAAAATGTCTTACACTTACGACAAAGCTATAATTTTTCACTAAATATATATTATCTTGGTGTAAAGAATTATCAGGGCTTTAGAAATGACGAATAACTTAACTGTTACAAAGGTTATTAAAAACTTTTGGAAGAATCGCTTATTTAGCGTGATTTTTCCACTTCGTTCAAAATTAACAAAATCAATGAATAATTTTAAATTTTTCAAATTCTTTATGAGCCCAGGTAATCTTGAGTTAGAGAAGCTTTCAAAACATTAAAAAATTAGATCAGAAACACTTTTCATTTTTTATAAGGCTTTTCTTCTTTTGTGTTTTCCGAATTAGCATAGAGGGCGCTGTCAGAAGGTAAGATCTAACAGTCATGACTATTATTAATTCGCAGCAGTTATGAATATAGCACATTATTCGTAAAAAAAAAGCGTTATTTTTATGTGAATACGAAAAGACAGTTTTAAAATTAATCAACATTTCTTAATTATCGAAAATTTTTAGCGTTTCAGCTTTCAAATAAATTAGAAAAATAAGATTTTCATTTTCAAATTTTCTTGATATAGACATTCTGTGACATAACCTTGTTTGAACTTCCTAGGAGTAGCTGGCTTAAGATGAATGCATATGACACGAATAACTGTTATAAATGCACACGCAACTGTCATAAAATTAGCATATGATTTGCTAAATAGCAGTATTTCATAGATTTATATCGTACAATTTCTTTTTGATTTAAAAAAACACCTTTTAGTAAAGTCACCTCTAGTTAATATGTTTTCCATACAGCAAATAAATAACAGTAACCTGGAAACTAGCACGCCATCTATCATTGTTAGATTGAATAATTAAAGGTAAAAATAAATAATATTCTTGAAATTTGGTACTTACAACTCGAAAAGAAGTGAAGTGATTTTACTTAAATCTATGATTTAAATCAGATTTATTGGATATCTGTAAGCGACGTCACACGCGTGTCGACCCTGATTGACTTCTGAATCGACAAATGCTACGATTTACCTACGATGACGTCACTTGCAGAAATTCAATTATCGTTTGTTTAAAAAAATTTTGAAATTGGAAAGGAAATCTTTTCCATACCATTAGTTGAAGAGATAAAGAGGGGGGGGGGAGTCAAAAACTAAAAACAATATAAAGGGTTCAAAATTTTAGAACATATTTTGAGTCCAAAATCCGATCTACTGAGAAAAAACTGGTACTTTGGGAATGCAAGTTTTAATACGTTAAACTATAGCAGGGTGCGTAGCCAATTTTTTCAACAAAAAATAAGCACCTTTTAAGCACTTTGAAAATATCATAATTAGACAGGGATGGCAAATTTTTGACAATTGATGGTTTTATTTAGAGTTACGAAGACGATGGCGCGTCACAAACGATGAAATTAACAAGAGAAATTAAATTTTCTATCACTAATAGAGAAAAAAAAATTGACAATGTTTAGTTGGTTCCCGTAATCAGCAAAAATTCGAGAGATTTTTCGATTCTATTACAGAAGGCGGAAAATGAAACCTGAAATTGATAATCTGCTGCAAAATGTAGCAGGGTTGCACATGAGAGTCAAAAATCCTTACCACTGAATCCAGCTCAGTATACGTAAGTGCGGACCCGCAAGTATTTCATCAAACGTGGAAAACAAATGGTGTTTTCATACACTACAGACCGGCGGTACGCCGATATAGATTGGGGTTGAATTAATTGTGAAAACGTTAAATAGAACGATGTCGTTTTGCATAATTCGTGGCGAAAATCAACAAGGTAAAGAAAAATATCACAATTCGGAAAAGGGAAAATTAAGCACTTTTTAAAAACACCCATGGAAAAAAGCACCTTTAAGGGCTTTTAAAAAACGAAAATCAAAAATAAGCACCTTAAAGCACTTTTTAAAAACGCTACGCACCCTGTATCGTCACTAATTATCGAATGCTATAAGGAGACTCATTAAACCAATGAGATTATATTACCAATGCTTTATATAAGAGTTCCCTTGCCTTCTGAGTTAGGCTCAATGTTACTAGAGTAGGCTAAGAGAGTGAAAACATTGATAACTGCAAATTTGATATAAATCTACTGTTCAAAGTCAGTGATAAAATAAAATTTTAAACAGAATATATTATTCAACAGGCTCCATTATTTTTATATTATATTTCTCCTAAGTTTCATCTTATGAATTCTCGTACTCGTACTTTTATCATATTTATTCATCATACTCATTTATCATATTCTTGATTATTCAATTATTATTATTATTGATAGTTTTTGAGTCTGGATTTTTCATTCATCATACTCATTTATCCTATTCTGGATTATACATTTATCATTATTATTGATAATTTTTGTGTCTGGATTTTTCATTCATGATATTCATTAATCCTATTCTGGATTATTCATAATCATGAGCTTTTATATCTGGTGGATTCATTAATCATATTCCTTCTTTTCCTTTATCGTTTATATTAATAGTTCTTGTGCCTGGATTTTTCATTCTTTATATTCATTTATCTTATTCCGGATTATTCATTTATGATTATTCATCATTATGAGTTTTTATAACTGGTATATTCATTAATCATATTCCTCCTGTTCATTTATCATTTTTATCAATTGTTTTGGTGCCAGGATTTAAGTGTCCGGATTATTAATTTGTGTTATTTATTTTGTTTCTGGATTATTAATCAATTAATGCGAAAAATGTTCCATATTACTGCGATTTGGTCCATGAAAATCTATCATGTAAAACCCTATTCCAATATGAAGCTCAAAAATAAATAAAATTAACAGCAGTGTTCGAAAGCAGACGGAATAGTTATTTCTTTCGTCTCGCCAGTACAAGTTTAGTGAAGAAATCCATCGATTGGTCGAGAGGGGGGTGGAGAAACAGCGCCGCGTCGAGAAAGTATCCTAAGCACTTTCACATCCTAAGCAAACAATTTGGGCAATCGAGTCAAGGCATCGATCAATCTTTTCTTGCGAATGGATGACCCATCGATGCAGTTTGCAAATACCAGTAAAGACTAGTTCTGGGCACTGCTGAAATTTAAATATAGCGATATATATCGGTAAATATTGATATTTCACAATATCTAATTTCGCATTACTTTCTCATTAACCCTGAGAAAAAACAGCGAGAAGTGTACTTCTCACCAAAATCATTAGTTTTAAAATGTCGTTTGAAAGCGATATTCCCACTTATGATTAGTGCGGCCATCTGTTGATAAATTTATAAAATAGAAAAAAAAATGCCTATGACGAAGGCTTTGTTTACATAAATGTGAGTAGCAGTAAAGGTTTGCGTAGGGCCAAGAAGAGAGGTTGACACACGTGAGCTACTTATCTTCCGTTATGAGCTCATTCCTGCAATTTTTTTATGGTATTTAAATCTGAGAGATAACCTCCAATTAACGATTGGTATTTTTTAAGATTTTAGGGCTTTTGAAGTCATATAAGGTTCGCTTCGGTCAGCCGGGAGTTCATTTCTTTTACTTCATTTTTTTTATTATATTTAATTTTACGTGTTTAAAAAAAATATTTTAACCCTTTGCGTTCGTATATCTACTCTCATGTCAGCACTCAGCCACCACAGCAAACATGTTAGCCACAGCTAATAGAGTGAAAGAGGTGTAAGGCTATGAGTGTAAAGATAGTTCTGTATGTTCAAACAGAAGAATTAAATTCGGAAGAAGCCAAAGTAATTATCTTTGCGACAAATGTTCTCGAAAACCAGGGCTTCATAATGGTGACTGCTTTGAAAGATACCACACGATGGAGAACATAAAATAATAATTTTTACATAAAATTAAAGCATATTATTGTGTTAGATATATCTAAAGTTTAAGGAAGAATTAACAAATTTTATTTTTCCTTCATAATCTTGCATATTATGTATTACTGTTGGATCAACGAAAATTAATTCCGATCAGCACGACACCCATGTATACGACCGCAAAGGGTTAAACACATAAAATTAAATATTAAAAAAAATTAAAATAAAAAAAATTAGAAAAAAACCATGCAAAATTTTTCTTCCCATAGCTACAAAAAAGTGAGACACTTTGTGACAAAGATAAGGAGGGAGGACAAAAATATTGTAAAAAAGAGTACGTCATTTATGGACGGTATCTAATATAATAAAGGTAAATTTTTAAATATTTACTTATATAACAAATTTATTTCGCTATAGAAAAACAGAATGTTTTTAAGTCTCTTATTATTATTATTTACATGGTGTTTTTGATAAATAGTTCGTGATAAGATAAAAATGAGTAAAATTGTTGTCACAAATAAAACAAAACAAGATTAAAATCTTATCTGTCTTTCATTATCAGATAATAATATAGGCTACAACTGATTCAAAACAAAAACCGCTCTTTTGGTTGGACTCTTGATTTTATGAATGGATTTTGTTTATCAAAATGATTAAATATCACACCATGTTAATTATTCAATATGGGATAAACTTTATAGTTCCTTGTACAAACTCTCCAATTAAATTTCGAGATATTAACATCAATGTAGTCTTGTCGATATATCTTGAACATGTATGATTATGACTTTAGATTCTTTTAAAGAGTAAATGTTTTCGTAATTGTAATTAAATGCAGTCTTGTTAACTTCATTACGTTAAGCTGGGTAAATGATAAATTAGTGAACACTCGGTTGTATTATTTTCACCATTATGTTAAAATAAATTTCAAAAAAAAGTCTTATTATTTATTTAGTATTAAATCATTAATAAAATATTTGTGAAATGAAATAAAATAACAATAAATGAATGATGAAAAGAAATAAAATTATAAAAAACCATCTGCCATTTTATTACTTTTCACCATATCATTGTTATATGCACCATTTAAATATTACATATACCATTTAAATATTGTCTTTCTGAAATAATATATTGTCTTCACTTCTAATTAAAATTTATTTTGATTTCATTGAATAAAAAAACATGAAATTTTTATTTTATAAAAATTAATTAATAATAATGCGGTAAATTATAAACTGCAAAATAATGACAGGAGGTAAAAAATGCATCAGTATAATATTTTAAAACAGGCTTACTAATAACGGAAAATATCACTTTTTTACACTGCATTACCAAAAAAACATTTAGAAATTAAGTGTTTGGTCTAAATTTGCAAGTAGAATGAAATTGTAAAGCAAGGTATAAACTACAGTAGGGAACCGATTATCCGGAACGATCGGGACCATCCCCGCTATTCCGGATAACAGATTTTTCCGGTTTTCTGAATCGCTACAAAAAGCCGTTTTTTTCATTGTTAAACCCAACTAAAAAAATAATTTTTTTTGGAAATAATCTTAAAAAGAAGAAAAAACGATGAAGTAATACACTAATGATTATTTCCAAAATGATGGTAAGGTAAACATCTTTAAAAAAAGAAAGAAAAATCCTAAAATCTTATGAGGAAAAAAAAAATTTTTAAAAATGGAGGGAAAATTTATTGAATTTAGTTCCGGTTTTCTGATTTCCGGAAAACGGGTTCTGTACTGTACTTGGAAAACGAAACTGGATATTTTCGATTTGTCTATTGTAAATATTAATCAACAAAAAGTTTTCAGGGAAATACTTTTTAATTGTTTAGTTAACTTTTGTTTTGGAGCGTAAACAAACAAAAAAACTGGTTTAAACCCAAAGGACAGAAAAAATTATATTTGCATTCACTTAACAACTTTTCTATTACAAATGCAGTTGATTACAATATTTTTTTAACAAAATGGAGTAATTAAAAACTACTTTTGAAATGTAGTGATTATTTTAACTACTTTTAAGAGACGAATTTCGCTGGTGAATTCAATTCACACTCATGATCCGATATGAAAAAAAAGAAAAGAATAATAAATGATAGAAAAAATTCCTAAAACGCTTAGAATAATAAATGAGCCAATTAATTTTTCAAGGTTTTTTTTTTCCTTCCAACTTTTAATGCTTTTCTCGATTGCGAATACTTTCTTTCAAAAAATCCTAGAAAATTCGTCGTAACATGAAATGCTTTTTTGCGAATAATATGCTATTTATATAACTGATATGAGTTGGCAACTGCAGCTCCACGACTATTCGGTCAAGTTAAGCCTATCTAACGCGAGCGTTTCCTTCGCTTAGTTTGAAAATGGCGCAAAACGTCAATATGGAGAAAAGCAACAGTTTTGAGAAAATGAAAAGCCATTGTGTGATTGGAATTTTAATATTTAAAAACACACTCAAATGCTGTATTATCTGGGCTCATAAAAATTTGCAAAAACTAAGAATTAAGTTGTAAATTTCATAATTTTCATGTAGATGGAAAAATGACGCCAAATTGGCGATATTCCAAAAATTTAATAACTTTTAAAATATTTAATTCATTTGTCCGTTCTGAATCCAGTTAATCCTTAACGTCAAGATGATATGTATAGTTTGAAATCATCGCTTTGCTTCAGAAGTAAGGAGCAAAAGCTGTGGCTTTTTTTATTTTCCTTGGCGATATAGAGCTTCGAAAAACCATGATAAAAAATGATTTTCAATCCTTCTCCAAGCCCTAAATCAGCTCACATGATCATTCGCAAAATACTGATTTAAAAGAATTATTCAAAAGACTTTTATGAAAGAGGGATTTTTTTTTAATAAAATAAAGAAAATATGTCGTTTTAGTTACACACCTAATTTTTTTTTTTCCTTAATCATCAAAAACGATTTACCACTAAGGAAATCATTTCCTCTGCAATCAAACGTCAATCATTTACAGGTTTTCATTATTAAAACTCATGATGTTTGCGCAACCTTTGTAAAAAAATGTCAGGAAAATTGCCTCGACCTCAAAACATCTGCCTTGCTCAAATGACAAGAATATCTAGGTTGGTAGTAAAGGTGTTTTATTTATTAAACGTTCATTAGGGAATATGATAGTCTTTGATTGACATTTTTATCCTACTTTGCATACTACATTTATCTTTTGCTTTCTTTTTTTAAAGAAAACAAACTATTTCGATTTCATTCAAATATGCCAATTAAATCTGCATGAAACCCTTTCTATCAGGAAATCTTTTCCGTCATACGTCTTAACAATATGACTCTCGATTTAAAAAAAAAAACGTTTTCACTAATAATGAGGAAAATTAAATATCCTTGAAATTTAACTGCATTGAGGCTGTTTTTCGAAAGCTCTGTCGTAATATAAAATGATGCTTTTCCGGAAATAATATGCATTTTAATAACTGCTGCGAGTTTGTAACTATTACTCCAAGTTTTACTGTTAGGCCAAGTTGAGCCTACCGAAAGCTTATTATCTATGCTTATTTTGAAAATGCCGAAAAACGTCAACATGGAAGAAAGCCACAGTGTCGTCAAAGCATTTGTGGTCAATTTTTTAATATTTAAAAACTTACTCCAATGCTGCATTACCTGGACTGCAAAAACTGATAATAAAGAAGTAATTTTGATAATTTTCATCTAGGTGGAAAATATCACGAAATTGGCGATTTTTTTAAAAAAAAGTTTATCAACTTTTAAAATACTTGAGTTATTTGTCTGTTCCAAAGCCATATATAATTCTTCACGGCAAGATCATATAGTTTAAAATTATGAAATTGCTTCATGTGTAGAGAGCTTCATGACATTGCTTCATGCACTTAAACTATGGCCTTTTTTTTTATTTTCCTTGGCAACAGAACTCCGAACAACTGTGTTAATCACTGACAGTTCTAGAGTTTTCTCGAAGAAAAAATTATAGTAAGCGCCAAACGTAAATGTAGAGCAATGGTGGCTCAGGGGATAGAGCGCTCGCCACCCTATGGGGAAGCTCGAGATCGAATCTCAGCGATGGCTGGTCGATACGAATTCCGAGCTCGCACCAACCCCACTGCTGAGATAAAATACCTCACTTGTAGATGGATCACGAGTTAGAGGCCCGTTGACCATGGGTTTTCGTGGTTTTCCTAATCATGAAACGCGAATGCGTGTTTGTTTTATAAATAAATCCTCCGCGAAGGCAAATTTCTTCCAATACTTGATCCAGGAGTTACCTTGTCTCCTAAATTGGGTTTAAAATAACAAGGTGAAGGAGTTGAACATTGATAACTGTAAACTAAAAATTGAGACGGCTGTTTAACGACGAAAATAAAACGTAAATGCAATGCCTAAAATTAAAATAAATTTAAAAAATAAAATAAATTTCAAAAATAAAATAGATTTAAAAATTAAATAATTTTAAATATAATCTTCGGATTTTCACTAAGAGGCAATATTAATTATTTAAGTGGCGTGTAAAATTTTAAGGTGAGCTCTCGATTAAAACAATAACAAAAATTTATTTTGATACATTAGACTTACAACTAACTTCATTCAATTCTTAAATCAATTTATTACATTTACATTATAAACCATCATCTAGTGGTTCTGAATTACATTTTCGTTATAAGATGCCATCTAGTGGCTAATAATTTGACAAGATTCTACACGGCTAGCCTTAAAAATGTCTCGTCTAGACCAGATTTTAACTGTTACGAACGCTTTTTTTTTTTTCTTTTTCTAATACATACAGCTCTCCTCGGTGGATGTGGATTTCTTACTCCTAGAATATGTTCAAAAGAATTAGTAATTATTTTTCATACCGCAAAATTATTTAAACGAAACTATTAAAGCTATTTATAATTTTACACTTAATTGTAAAAATAGGTTATTAGGTTATGAAGAAAGAAAAAAAAGAGTTATATTATTATTCTCTAACTCTTTAACACAGAATTTTCATTAAACATATTTTTCATACATTATTTTGCATAATTTTAGGTCAAAATAAGTGAAAAAATATTATATTTAGCATTTTAATAACTAATGGTTATGAAATACGGTATGAAATGAGATACCGGTGTCTTTTTCTGCGGTAAAGGTAAAATCTTATAAATTCAACTTACTTCCAAACAAATTTTTTTTTTTTTAAATTTCAGTTATTTAGATTTAAGAGAAACACTAATTCATCATCGAAATTTCTTAAATTTGTAAAATCAACTATGGATGAATTTTTGAATATGAAATGAAAATAAAAAATTCCCACTACTTTTTTTTAATTTTATATTTGAGTAGAAATATAATTTCGATAATTTAACAAATTTTTTTATTAACCATTAGACTGTTTTTAATAATTAAAAAATATCAAAATGCACTTTTTCTTACAATTAGAGTGACAGAAAACATTTAAGGGACACCGGGTTCATATCTGCTTCAAAGGGTAAAAAAAAGAATTATTTAAAAAGTGTACTGCCCCAATTTAACATGCTGTTATAGCAAAGCCGCTGTTTGTGCTATAAGAGTTGCATCTTTATTAAACAAGTTGTGTTTAAAAATAATCACTTCTCTATTTTTAAGGTGGATAGTGGTTCCCAAAGTGTTAGTGGGGAAATTTCCGTATCCTGATCTGTCACACCAACTACAATCGCCAAGGTGCCAAATAGATTTTAAACTTGCAAATTCAAAAAAAAAAAAAAAATAAAAAAATAAAAAATAAAAAAATTAGATGTTTGCCCGGAGTTTGATGTTTCTATGATGTTTTTTTTTCTTCCTTTTTTAGTTTCTCGTGGGCCACTGCCTGGAAGTTTCCAAGACTTGGCGACACATTATTCTGCCACAGATCACGATAAGGAAATCTCCCCGTGTTAGTTACAACAGGGAGAAGAGTTTCGTGCCCCTGTTAGATAGATCAGAACTATTAAAACTGTTTATTATAATTAAAAAATACCAAAAATATTTTTTTAATTGGAATTAGAGTGCCACAAAAAAAAACTACATACATAAAATGGACACCAACTGCGCCAAAGGCAGCAAAGGATGGTACCTAACTAAAATTCCAAACACGATCATAGCAAAAAAAATAAACCCACTGTACATTTAGAATCAAAGATAACTTCACACCTCAAGTTCAACGTTGAGATAAAGCTGACTATGCCAATAAATACTCTGAAACAATTTAAAAGATTCTGATTGTTCATGTTATCTCGTTAAACGTCAGAGGAATGCAGAATGAGCAACACACCATTCAATATTACCTTCCCAGGAAGAAAGAGAAAGAAAAAGAACCCTTGAACTGAGAAAGTCTAGAGAGCGATTGAAATGTTTCGTAATCAATTAAGCTCGAACCACTTCTCATTTTAAGAAGCTTTAACCTTGGAACGAAAGTGTACAGAGGAACTTCCTTCATTAGAAGTACGTCTTTCGATCCCCGGGTTTTTCTTATTACAATTGTTTCATGCACAAAACATCCTTATTCGAATTGCTCATTTTATTTTAGTAAAATATACTTCCTAAATAAACAGGTCATCAATCGTTAAAATACTTGGACGACATAAAAACCCGACTCACAAAAGAATTTACTCCATTAAAAAATGTTACAAAGTAGCAAGACAATATGCAGTTTTCTACAAACTATCAATAAATCATAATTGCATTGATTTCGAAAAATTCTCAATTTAAGAAATAAGAAATCATCGAATAATAAACACTTACAGCAAAGCAGGTTTTGAAATGAATAATTCTCTTTATTACAATTGAATCATGCATAACATCCTTATTCGAATTGCTAATTTTATTTTAGTAAAATATACTTCCTAGATAAACAGGTTATCAATCGTTAAAATTCTTAGAAGACATAAAAAAAAATTATTCACTCAAGAATTTAATCCTTTAAAAAAAATTTCACAATTTTGTGATGCCTTTAAAAATTTTACAGCAAGACAATAATCATGTTGACAGTTTACTACAAAAATTATCAATAAATCATAAATCACTTAGTTGCAGGGTTGGCAAATTTTTGACACAATGACGGTTTTTACCGGTTTATACCACATGGTTTTTACCGTCATGTCAAAAACCCATAGTTTTGATAAAACTGTATTTTAATTTGAGTTTAACTGCTTATGATTTAAAATTAATTCATTTTTGGGCAATAAAATTAGAAAAAAAGTTGTTAAAAGATATTTAAGAACAGATTCTTGCATTTTCCCCATCATAAATGTACA
>NC_092209.1:15050538-15093751 GCF_043381705.1 Parasteatoda tepidariorum
ATCGTGATCTGTGGCAGAATAATCGCAAAGTCTTGCCCACTTCCGGGCAGCAGCCCGCAAGTAACTAAAAAAATATATATCACAGAAAGGGACCAACTTGAAATATATATCTCGTAACCACCCCCTCATACACATCTACAAGTTGTTTTTCTTAAAAATTTGCAAGTTTAAAATATATTTGGTACCTCAGCGATTGTAGTTGGCGCAACAGATCACGATAGAGAAATATCCCTCATTTAAACTTAAGATAGTTTAATGATTGACATCATATTTCAAATTTAGAAAATATACTTTCATTTGATGTAGAGCTGACACAACAGTTCAATAGAAGTGAACTCTTCGAAGAAATTCATGATTCATACTTAATTGAAACTGCCTAATATTTTATAATAACATTGTAAATATTTAAATGTACAAAAGCACATTAAGATATAAGTAATTAGCATCATAATCTTTTCGGTGTTTTATTTTTTAAACTGTACTCATATTCTTAATTAAAATAGGAATAATTAAAAAAATTAAAACCAATTTTCGAAGACCAAAACTGTTTATATTCAGCCTCCTGGTCAAAACATGTTTCAGTTGGTTGAAATAACAACCTAGAGGGATGTACAATGGTAAAAAGTAACATTAACAATTTCAGTTGTTTAAAAAATAATCAAAACATTTATACGTATCCAAAAATTTATTTTATCATCAAAAACGCTAAACAAATGCTATAAATAGTGCTAAGAGCACCATTTGTAAAATTAAATTAAGGCTGTTTTAGTATAACTTTATTTGTGTGATCAATGGCTATGTTTACAAATCAATGGTTATATTCGTGTGACCAATGGCTATATTACAATAACAAATTGGCTATATCTACAAAATGGGAATTTTAAAAAAATGTGGTATACCATTATTAAATCCTACATTTATGATTTTTAGTGCAAGATCCATAGAAATTAAAAATTGTAACCACTTTTTAATTTTATGCAGAACGTTTTTAGCATGCTTGTTGATATTTGAGGATCATATTCTGATGGCATTGGCAATTAGGAACATTTTTTCTCTTTCTGAGCAGTTTTTAAGTTTAATAGGACACTTAAATTAAAGGTCGCAGCATTTTTCTAGATATTAGAGCATTTTTATGTTATTGGAGTGTTCTTTATTCTATGATTTCTTTGGCTTTGAATCACTTTTGTTATATTAAATGCAAAACAAAATATTCAGGAATTAATATATTTTCCTTTTTTTTTTGGTTACATAATATTTATTTCTAACTTTAATGAATTAATTTAGAACACGTATTGCATTGCTTTTGGCATACATGAAAGTATTTGTTTTAGTTAAATATTTTTAATCAATAGGGCATTTTTGTCATCAAAATCTGGGCTTTAATTGATAATCATATTAATGCCTTACCTGTCATATTCTTTGTTTTCTAATTCACAGCGAGGATCTTTCATTTCTTTCCATTTTTTGCCGTGTTTACAAGTTGTCAAAAGTATTATATCCTTGGCATTGTGTAAGTGATATAAGGAATTCCGGGTTTCAGAACCAATACCGTATAGATATCGTTTTCCTTTAAACACAAGGAGGTATTTTTTGGTGGCCGGCAGGTCACCGGACCCCACATAACCCCGATCACTCCCCCTTTCGGGATGCGATTTTGAAAAGAGGGGTATGGAAACGTCGAATCCAGGTCGAAAGTTGGCAGTCGACATACTCGCTTTCGCGAGTATAGCTTCCCCAATGTCGAATCCCAGATTTTCCGCATAGTCAGGCCATGTGCCCGAATATAAATTAAATATCACATGATTGCGACCGTTATTCCAGTATTTGACCTGGTCCACTTTGGCTTGTATATCTGACACATAATCCGGACTCAAACTGTCCCGGTCAAGAGTATCTATTCCCAATACATACAAACATGCCTGACTAGGATCCGATGTAAAATACCGGGAATCCCGGATAACACTTAAGATTTTTTGGTACGTCGGGGAAATAAGTTCGTCCGGCTGTACGGGGTACACGTAAACTTTGTAATCACGTTGACACCTTGACAAATCAAAGCACGTGTGAAGAGTACAATTGGAGGGGGTGTGGTGGGTAGCTCGCCGCTCCCCCCGTCGTTGCGAGGGCGACACAACAAGGTCTTCGTCCGGATATAAACCGCCCGCCGGACTACCTCCATCCGCGTCCGTGTATGAACGTTGATTTTTCGGGTTCGCCGGGCGTTCGTTTTCGATGCCGCCATGTTGCCAGAATCTGTACACACCATAATATAAAAATACGATAAACACACAGCTCATGAGGACCAAGATGTAGCGTTTTTTCGCTTGCATGTCTCCCACACTACCCTCCGGTCATCTGGTCGGTAGCCGACGCATCATAAACAACGTCAGGATAGTTTACTTAAACTTCATGATTCGCAGCGGTCCGCCATGTGCTTTAGTCTGGCGGAAGCGGAATAGTTGCTGACGAACACGCATGCGCCGCTTCAGGGAGAAACCACTTTCACGGTAGGGAGAGTGCGGTAGAGTGTGTAGTGCGTAAAGATGGGTGTGTTTCTGCGCGTGCCGTATTCAGCTTCTGCGACTGCGCCACTCTAAATACTCGTTTCTTTAATTGAATAATTGAGAGTTTTCTAATGTTAATGTTGTTATTTAATTTAGGACTCGCAAATATCAAAGAATGAAAAATAATTATTTGATAAACATTAATTTTCTTGTTGAAAAGGAGAAATTACTAAAGGTTTTTTTTTTCCATCAAAGATATGAGAAACAATTTTGAATTAATTCTTTCAGATCAAAAAGGAAAATATGATTTGATGTTTCTGAAAAATAAAAAGCTCTCTAAGTAGTTCATATATAAAACTCTAAATACGAAAAAGTATTAAATTATCCTGCCATGAATTTTATAATTGACTGTTTTCTAATCTTAATGTTGTTATTTATAAGGGAAATGCAAATATTATCCTACGAAAAATAATCAAAATGTTAATATTAATTTTCATTTTAAAAAATAAAACTCTTTAACAAAAAAAAATGAGGAACACTTTTTGCCTAATTCCCTTACATCAAAAATGAAAATAAAATTTGTCGGATCTGCGAAATAAGAAGTTATAAGTAGCTCAAAATTCTAAATACGAAAAGATATTTTAAGCACCCGTTTATTTAATTGAATAATTGAAAGTTTTTTTTTAAATTTTAATATGATCAAAAAAAGGATACGCAAATATTAAACGAAAAATAATTATGTTCTAACAATTAATTTTCTGATTGAAAATATTAAATTTCTAACCATGATAAAAAAAAGTTTCCCTTGCATCTAAGGTATGAGGAACAATTTAAGTTTCTTCACTAAAATCAAAAATTAAAATAAAATTAGGTAAATCTTGTAAGATTTAAAACTTTCGACAGTTACAAAAAAGTAAATAGTATGCTTAAAAATTTTACACTATATAAATAAAAATAATTGCAATCTAAAAAATTATATCGCGCATTAACTAAACTAACTAACAATCAAGCTCTGTTATAAACTAATAAAGTCCTCCATGAAGGGAAATTTCTTCCATTACTTGATCCATGAGTTCCCTTGTCTTCTGGATTGAGTTCAAAATTACAAGGCTAAGGAGTTGAACATTGGCAGTCGTAAAATCAAAATGGTCGGCTGTTCAACGATGGTTATAAAATTAAAAATGTAAACTCAACAGCGAACTATTGCCTACAATATATTATCAAGTTGCCAGCTGCTTACTACACTTTAAATTGTGATAGATAACTCCTAAGATGGTTGTAGTTCTCATATGTTTCGAAACAACGAAAATTTGGAAGATATGGATAATGCTTTCATTATAATTGTAAAATGAAACTTCGAACTTTCATCTTCATTACTTCCGGTTAGAAAGTTCCCGACTGCTTACTACAGCTTATTAGGCAATGGATATCTCAACTTGACGTCCAACGCCCGATAGAAACGTTTGAAAGAAAGATACTTAGAACTATCTTTGGTGCCATACCAGAGGGGGGATGTTGGCGAACGCGGTACAACTTTGAACTTTATGGGCTCTACAAACATCCTCAAATTATGCAGATAATCCGAAGCAACCGACTAAGATTGCTCGGCCATATATGGAGAGGCTCTGAAGATAGCCCTGTAAAAATTGCCACCTTCAAGAACCCTCAGGGGTCCCGCTCTAGAGGTAGACCACCTACTCGATGGCTCAACGACGCCGAAAACGACCTCAATGTCCTAAAACTTAAGAACTGGAGGGGAGTTGCCATGGACAGAGGGAGCTGGAGAAGGCGTGCTGTTGAGGCAGCCAAGGGCTGTTGCGCTCCTGAAGAAGAAGATATCTCAAAGGCTAGTAGTAGTACTCATCTAGTTCGAAATAACCAAAGTGCGAATAATCCTCAGCAGAGGAGATCTCATTTGCGAGGCCACTTCCATGACTTAGATACAGATCTGAAGGGGAAGGAAATTTTCTCCGGATACCTATTCCCGCGGTACAGCTCAGCGACGGACCACAGAACTTTCGATTCCACAGATTTTACGTAAAGTCTGTAGCATTTACTCGGTCTCAGCGGAGTCGAGGATCGAATCACGACTCCTCCGGGCTGGAGTCCGATGCTCCGACCTCTGGTCTACCACGTCCCTTCTATTGTTGGAAAATTTTATAACTTTCACTAATCTGTTGAATTTTACCCCATATTACGCTTTTTCTTAATTATCACAATACAAAATACAGTTCGAGGTTTTGACATTGTCCCGGTGACCCCCGGCATTCAACGTGTTAATAAATTATTCTTTGTTTAGTAAATTTGATTTAAAGTTGTTTTACTCACCACTATACGAGGACTATTTAAAAATTCACATCAAAAGCTATTGATGACGCAGTACTTCGTAGGTTAGGAAGTCTGTTTGCACTGTATTATTCAGTCAGTTAGTTCAAATATCTCGTGCCGAGGCTTTAAAATTCAAGTAAAACTTACCAAAATTCTGAAATCTTTAAATTTTGATTGTCTACAACTCAGGGCCGGATTAACCTATAGGCACACTAGACACGTGCCTAGGGCCTACGAAATTCAGGGGCCTACGAAAAAATTGGGAGAAAAAAATTTGTTGACAAAAGTAATTTAACTTTAAAAACAACAAGTGTATTTTGCAAAAAATTATGAAGATACAAATAAAAAATATAATATTTTTCGGTAATAAATTATTTTGCAGAATCTTATGATCTAATATATTACTTTTTTGCGATTTTTGGATTCAACGAAATCTTGTATTATGCTGTCGAATTCCAAACTTCGCAAAATGTCGTATTCAAATTAAAATCCATATTAATAAAAATATAAAAAAATAAATATGCAAGAAAATTTTAGCATATATTTTGAAAAGAGAGGAGGAGTGGGGGAAGGAGGGGAGGGCCCAAAAACGGCTGTGCCTAGGGCCTACGAAAGGTATAATCCGGCTCTGCTACAACTTCATCTTTATTAAATATTTTGCAAAAAGCGTAGTTGTCAGAAGCCCTGTAGTACATAAATATTTCTAAATATTCGCTGCTGTCAATTTTTCGAAGAGTTTGGTAATCGAAATCAAGCAACGATATGTTGGCAGAAAGAAAGAGAACACCTTTAATAACTTTTGTTCTGTTGATCTTCTTTTTACATTCTGCGACACAATCTTAATAGTTTGGGGGTTAAACGTTTATTATACATAATTACACAAGCCTACGAAATTGAAGTTTTTGAAAATACAAAAGAAGTTTTTGTTGATTTATATGTTATTTGATGTGCTGATTTTGAATATGAGCTTCATTCCCCCCCCCCTATCACGTTAGGAATTTTTCTAATATCGACATCTACGTTTTTACTAAAATCTTATTTGGAAAGGAATTCTCTCAAACAATTTTGCATGTTCTATCTAGTAACTGCCGTTTTTATTAATTTTGATCTACGTAAAATTGAATCTTGTGCAGGTAAATTCATTTTTGGAGCGATCGGCTAATTTTTTAAAGGTTAAAATGAATAAAAAATACTATTGCTAGATAACACGAGTCACCTCTGGTCGAAAGAAAAGTAATAAGCTTTTTANGTGAAAAGCGTCAGCGTGACGTTGACGTCCCGCTGACGCCCAGATAAGGCGCTTGTCCTAAGAAACCAGACCTTTAGGTTAGGAAGTCTGTTTGCCCTATATTAGTCAGTCAGTTAGTTCAACTATCTCGCGGCGAGGCTCTGAAATTCAAGTAAAACTTATCAAAATTCTGGAAGCTTTAAATTTTGATTGTCCACAACTACATCTTTATTAAATATTTTGGAAAAAGCGTAGTTGTCAGAAACCCTGTAGTACATAAATATTTCTAAATATTCGCTGCTGTCAATTTTTCGAAGAGTTTGGTAATCGAAATCAAGCATATGTTGGCAGAAAGAAAGAGAACACCTTTAATAACTTTTGTTCTGTTGATCTTCTTTTTACATTCTACAACACAATCTTAATAGTTTTGGTCCCGCAGAGTACTGATCGTTAAGACACGACTCCCAGCAGATCACCGAAATCAAGCATCACGGTCAGTGTGCGGGTGGGTGACCACTTGGATCAGTCTGCGTAGGGACCGAGGGTGTGCGGTATTGGTCCTCGTTAAACTGTTCTACCGTAAAGTGCTCGACTTCGCGTGCAGGTCGTGAATATGAGCTTCATTTCCCCCCTATCACATTAGGAATTTTTCTAATATCGACATCTAAGTTTTTACTAAAATCTTATTCGGAAAGGAATTCTCTCAAACAATTTTGCATGTTCTATCTAGTAACTGCCGTTTTTATTAATTTTGATCTACGTAAAATTGAATCTTGTGCAGGTAAATTCATTTTTGGAGCGATCGGCTAATTTTTTAAAGGTTAAAATGAATAAAAAATACTATTGCTAGATAACACGAGTCACCTCTGGTCGAAAGAAAAGTAATAAGCTTTTTACTTTCTACATCAAATTGAGTTTAAACTTTTTACATCAAATTAAGGTGCAGTTTCTAGAAGAAAATCACCAACATCCATTTTAATTTATTTTTATTAAGGTAACTTACGTAAAATTGAGAATTGATCAAGAATAGCAAATATTATGTATATGCCAGAGATGCCAACTGCTCCGGACACGCCAAAATAGTTAAAAAAAGCGGTAAATAACTACGAAGTAAATTTTGCAAATATTTGACAATTTTTGCTTGCTTTTTAAAAGGTAAACACATAAAGTGGTCAAATATATAAGCCTACGAATTATTTCGAAATAGTGGTGGATAAAAATCTAAATAAATTTAATTTATTAAACCAAGAATCACGATTGATAAATTACCACTTTAAAATACATATTTGCTTTCCGGAACAAGTTGGCATCTCTGATATGCACATGAACGTGTGAAACAAAAAACAAAACAAAACAAAAAAAATTTCTACTAAAGTACATACTCGATTCCTCTGAAACGTACTTTTGATGATCTTTTCTGATTAATCTCAGGCCTATCTCGAGTTAACATCCAACAAAAGTCGGCGGGCATGTTCTTCTCCCATCTTCCTTGATATTTATGCTCCATATTTGATATATTGACGGAAATTTTCAACTCGTTCTTCACGACATGCTCCTAAATTTTCCGGGAAAAAATCCACATCTGAGGGAAGGAAATGCATTTTGACCCTCATCGAGAAACCCAAAGTTTTAAATTTGTCCAGCATTTTCATTACGATTGCTTTAAAGTCAGTATCCTTGCAGTTATACAGAAATTTACTGACGACATCTTTGAAACAGCCCAAGCTTCTTTTTCCGTTGCTGTCATTCTAGACTCAAAATCTTTATCCCTCATGGTTTTGCACATATCTATAACAAAGATTCCGTCTTTCAACTTGGCTTGATATAAATTTGAAAACTTTTAGCAGAGGTGTTTGAAACAATCCCCATCTTTTGAAACAGCCTTAACAAACTGCTTTATTACTCTTAATTGTATAAGTAGAGGAGGTATTAATACTTTTTTTGCAGTCAACTATGCTGTTTCTAATATTTTTGGTGCCCTGGGTCATGGTTTAGTCTTTTCGACCCTTCTTTTTTCAACCCAATGTTGAGTCTTGTCACGGCTGTCCCACTCACAAATAAAGCATGGTAACACTGTATACCCACCTTGTTGACCAAGAAGCTTTTGAAATCACCGCAAAAGGTCCAACTGTGTAATATTTTATTTTGTCCAGAACGAGAGCCTGGTTGTCATATCATTTCCTTAAACATACAGAGGGTCCAACTGGTACAGATGCATACTGACTCCAACGAGAAGAAGGCTTCTTTTAGATGAATCTATAAACAGCATCCATTCATCTTTATTGAAGATGACATTAAGATGACGAAGATGTCATCAATCCAGAAACATCAGAACAATAGACCCAGTCCTCCTCTTCATCAAAGTACTTAATAAATAATTTTTTCCGATTCCTGTATCGAAAAAAATATGTTCCTTTGGCCAATACGCTTTTTGTATTTCAATCTAGAGTCTTAACAATTCAGTTGCCACTTTCGAAAGGTTTTATCAAAGACTTAAAATTATTCGTGCTACGCAAACTATAATACTCAGTAAATTAAAAAACGCAAACTATAATACGCTCACAAATAAACTGAATAGTTCGGCTACCAGTTTTATCTTTTTTTTCTCTGATTATCGCAAACCTGAGAATGCATATATGACTCGCCCGTCTCGAAAAGGTTAGGCACTTAAAAGCAGCTGAGGTCCTGAATGATACTTTACATAAATCTGTTTCTACCAAAGCCAAAGTATTACCATTTCATTTTTCAAGTTAAACGTTCATGTGTTTTTGTCAATCCTTGTTTAATTGTCAAAATGTTATGAATTTGATTACAAGAGTTATTTCTGATATTCAATGCGATAAAAATTGTTTATGTTTCTTCAAGAAAAGTAAGTTTTTTTTATCATAAAAAGTATATTCTGCCATGGTTACAGTTAAATGTTATACAGATTTTAAGAGATTTCGCTGAGATATTACCAAAATACTTCACTGAAAATCCATCCAACTGTTCAATAGTTTAATCCCTATTTACTCTCCTGACTTTACGTTATTACCATCACAGATTTTTAGGATGCATTTAAATATCAATGTGATTTATAGTTCGTTCTCCAGGAGTCGGCACTTGGCTCCACCTCCTCCGACCCCGAGTTCATTTCAGCGCGGGAGTAAGAAGTGAGACATCTTCGCTCTTGAAATTTAGACGACCATTAATGCGCGCCAAACACAAACAGTGACTTCTTTTGCAGTCACTTACTTCACTTTATCATTTGCTATTATACCTTTTGTTTCTTTAGCTAATTAAATATATTTTAGATTTAAAAATTGCTGCTTTCCCAGCAAAATATTTCAAAAAGGACAAATTATTAACTAAAAGAGAAAAATGCCATAAAAAATGGCGTGAAGTATCATTAAATTTATGAAATGTTGAAAAAATGCAGATAAAGTTTGCGAAATAAATATTTTTGCCACACGATCGCCAAAAAAGCTATTTGTATCGTCGCATACCACGTGATGAAGGCGGATCCAAGGGCCAACTCCTTGTGAACGAGCCATACCTCCTTTTCCAGACACTCAAAGCCACAAACATATAGTATCAGCAGCTCTTTACTTAATTTATCCAAGTACCCCTTCTAAGAGATAACAAAATTTAAACTTAATGAAAATTATTAAATAAAAAATTTATACAAGTTAGTGGTAGGTAATTTTGACATTTTATTGTATAATATGAAATATTAGAACAGCGTTTTTCAAATGGTGTCTCACAGAACACGAAAAATTACTCTGGAAGAGTTAAAGGCATACCTGCCAACTCTTCCGGATTTTCCCGAAGATTTTATTTTCATATTTAAAGTGGTAGTAACTAGATACTATTTTTTCTTTTATAATCTTAATTTTTAAATGATATTGATCACCACTATTCCTACAAAAATTAAGCACAGATATTAATATGCGTTACTCTCATGGTTGTCAACTTAAGTTTTCTCAAATACAACGTATTTGTTTGCTTAAAATTGAAATTTTAATTCCATTTTAATACCACTGGGAAAATGATAATGGAAGGGATTAAAAGTTGGCAGGTATGCAAAGGGGTTCCGCGAGTTAGTACTTTTCATAACCAGTGAAAAGTTTTGAAACCTCCGATTATATTTAGTACAAACCTTCAATTCATATTGTTTTAATCTTTCGGCTTTCTTTATAATATCATTTCAAGTAAAATGCAAATAATTTAAAAATGGATTTTTTTAAAAGAAATATAATATTTCTTTAGAACGGTGTATTGAATAAATTATGAAAAGAACAAGCATTTATAAAATATTGTATTAGTTTTCTATTTTCTTATCACACTCATCAAAACAAAATAAAATAACCATATTTCCAAATTAAAGGTATCTGATTATTGCAAAAATACGATTTAGTGCAAAATTTTCGGAATCGGGTATAAATTATTAATTTAAAATCCCTGTTATCTCAGCTTTATAAAATAAGTTACTTTTTTGTGTTCTCCAATCATTTACTAAGTTATAGCAGTTTTTGTGCAAGGTGATAAGAGTGGATTGACGAATAATTTTAAGTCTTTGATAAAACCTTTCGAAAGTGGCAACTGAATTGTTAAGACTCTAAATTGAAATACAAAAAGCGTATTGGCCAAAATAACATATTTTTTTCGATACAGGAATCGGAACTATACTGAGTGAGTATTATAGTTTGCGTTTTTTAATTTACCACTACTTATTTCAAATTAAAAGTTGTATTGTTAAACTTTTAACAAAAAAGGATTGAATTGGATGTGTTAGATTTGAAGCAAAAGCAATAATAAGTCTTTCAAATTAGTTATCCCCAAACTTAAGCTACCGCTTTTTATTTTTTACTATTCTGATTCCGTACGAATACACTTAAATCTAGTGTTTCGTAGCGTTGAAATTAAAATAGATCCCATATCGAGAGAATGAATAAAAAGTGGCAATTTGATTTTCAAAGTTATCCATTGTATAAACGTATCAGTCTTCGATAGGACGCCAAATTAACGAAATAAATAAAAATTGGTAGTAAGAGTTCTTCAATTACTGCTTGTGCGAACCTATCCAGTCTGCACAGCACCCCAAATTATTTAACTATGTAGAAAGTGGTCGTAGGATTTTCTTCACTCCAGTAAAAAATTGGAAAAAAATGTATTTTTTTCCCCAACAAAATCACCAACATGCCATTTTAATTTATTTTTATTTAAGCTACTTACGTAAAATTGAGAATTGATCAAGAATAACAAATATTGTGTATATGTACATGAAAGTATGAGACAAGGAACAAAACAAAAAAAAGTTTCTACTCAAGTACATATTCGTTTTTCCCTGAATCTTATTTTTAATGATCTTTTCTGATTAATCTCAGGCCTATCTCGAGTTAACATCCAACAGTAGTCGGCGGGCATGTTCTTCTCCCATATTCCTTGATATTTATGCTCCATATTTGATATATTGACGAAAACTTTCAACTCGTTCTTCACTACATGCTCCTAAATTTGCCGGAAAAAAATCCACATCTGAGGGAAGGTAATGCATTTTGACCCACATCGAGAAACCCAAAGTATTAAATTTGTCCAGCATTTTCATTACGATTGCTTTAAAGTCAGTATCCTTGCAGTTATACAGAAATTTACTGACGACATCTTTGAAACAACCCAAGCTTCTTTTTCTGTTGTTGTCATTCTAATCTTTATCCCTCATGGTTTTGCACACATCTGTACCAACAAAGATTCCGTCTTTCAACTTGACTTGGTATAAACCTGAAAACTTTTAGCAGAGGTGTTTGAAACAATCCCCATCTTTTGAAACAGCCTTAACAAACAGCTTCATTACTCTTAATTATGTAAGTAGAGGAGGTAACAATACTTTTTTTGGGGTCAACTATGCTGCTTCGAATAACGGTTTTGGTGCCCTGGGTCATGGTTTAGTCTTTTCGACAATTCTTTTTAAGCCCAATGTTGAGTCTTGTCATGGCTGTCCCATTTTCAAATAAAGCATGGTAACACTGTATACCCACCTTGTCGACCAAAAAGCTTTTGAATTCACCACAAATGGTCCAACTGTGTAATATTTTATTTTGTCCAAAACGAGAGCCTGGTTGTCATATCATTTCCTTAAATAAACCGAGTGTCCAACTGGTACAGATGCATACTGGCTCCAACGAGAAGGAGGCTTCTTTTAGATGAATATATAAGCAGCATCCATTCATCTTTATCGAAGATGACATTAAATTTGCTCATCAATCCAGAAACATCAGAACAATAGACCCAGTCCTCCTCTTCATCAAAGTACTTAATAAATCATTTTTTCCGATTCCTGTACCGAAAAAAAATATGTTCCTTTGGCCAATACGTTTTTTGTATTTCAATCTAGAGTCTTAACAATTCAGTTGCCACTTTCGAAAGGCTTTATCAAAGACTTAAAATTATTCGTCAATCCACTCTTATCACCTTGCACAAAAACTGTTATAACTTAGTAAATGATTGGAGTACACACAAAACTAACTGATTTTATAAAGCTGAGATAACGGGGATTTTAAATTAATTATTTATACCCGATTCGGAAAATTTTTTACAAAATCGTATTTTTGCAATAATCAGATACCTTTAATTTGGAATATGGTTATTTTATTTTGTTTTGATGAGTGTGATAAGAAAATAGAAAACTAATACAATATTTTATAAATGCTTGTTCTTTTCATAATTTATTCAATACACCGTTCTAAAGAAATATTATATTTCTTTTAAAAAAATCTATTTTTAATTTATTTGCATTTTACTTGAAATGATATTATAAAGAAAGCTGAAAGATTGTAACAATATGAATTAAAGGTGTGAACAAAATATAATCGGAGGCTTCAAAATTTATCAATGATTATAAAAAATACTAACTCGCGGAACCCCTTTAACTCTTCCACAGAACCCTCGGGTTCCGCGAGACACCGTTTGCGAAACGCTGATCTGGTATTTCATATTATACAATAAAAAGTCAAAATCACCTAACAGTTATTCTTATAAATTTTTTATATTATACTTTTCATTAAATATAAAATATTTAATCTGATAATTGATATTCACGCCAAAATTAAGTAACTAGCTGCTGATTCTGTATGTTGGTGGCTATGAGTGTTTGGAAAAGGAGGTATCCTAAAAATCTGTTATGGTAATAATGTAAAGTCAGCAGAGTAAATAGGGATTACCCATTTAACTTTTGAACGGTTGGATGGATTTTCAGTGAAGTATTTTGGTAATATCTCAACGAAATCTCTTAAAATCTGTATAACACTTAACTGTAACCATGGCAGAATATACTTATTATGATAAAAAAAAACTCACTTTTCTTGAGGAAACAGAAGCAATTTTTATCACATTGAACATCAAAAAATAACTCCTGTAATGAAATCCATAAAATTTTGACAATTAACCCAGGGTTGACAAAAACACATGAACGTTTAACGTGAAAAATGCAATGTCAATATCTTGGAGTTGGTAGAAACAGATTTATGTAAAGTATCACTCTGGAACTCTGCTGCTTTTAAGTATAATTCANCCCTTTAATTCTTCCACTGAGCTCTCGGGTTCCGCGAGACACCATTTTAGAAACTCTGTTTTGATATTTCATATTATACAATAAAAAAAGTCAAAATTAGCTACCACTAATTCATATGAATTTTTTATTTTAATTAATATTAAAATTAATTCGTCCTTATAAATTCTTTCTAGATAATCTCAAGTCAAGTAAATAGCTGCTGATTATATATATATTGGTGGCTATGAGTGTTTGGAAAAGAAGATATGTCTGAATGCATCCTTAAAATCTGTGACGGTAATAATGTAATGTCAGCAAAGCAAATAGGGATCACCCATATAACTTCTAAACGGTTGGGTGGATTTACATTCTGTGAAGTATTTTAGTAATATCTCAACGAAATCTCTTAAAATCTTTATAGCATTTAACAGTAACCGTGGCAGAATATACTTATTATGATCAAAAAACTCACTTTTCTGTCATTTAATCATAATCAATTTTTATTGCACAATCAATTATTGCATTGAATATCAAAAATAACTCCTGAAACCAAATTCATTAAATTTTGACAATTAAAACAAGATTTACAAAAACAAATGAACGTTTAGCCAGGAAAATGCAATGTCAATATTTTGGAGATGGTAGAAACAGATTTATGTAAAGTATCACTCTGGAAATGTGCTGCTTTTAAGTATAATTCATTGCCTAACCTCATCGAGACGGGCAAATGATATATGCATTCTCAGGTTTGCAATAATCAGGGTAAAAAAAGATAAAACTGGTAGCCGAACTATTTTCATAACTGTTTATTTGTGAGCGAAGTAATAATAGCGTGCTTTATTTAATTCACCATTACTTAGTTCGAATTAAAAATTGTATAGTTGAACTTTTAACACACAAGGATTGGATTGGATGTGTTAGATTTAAAGTGAGAGCAAAAAAATAAGTCTTTTAAATTAGCTATGCCCAAACTTAAGCGAACACTTTTTATTTTTTACTATCCTGATTCTGATTCCGTACGAATACACTTAAATCTAGCGTTTCGTAGCGTGAAATATAAAATAGATCCCAAATTGAGAGAATAAATAAAAAGTGGCAGATTGATTTTCAAAGTTATTCATTGCATAAGCGTATCAACTTTGAATATGACGCCAAATTGACGAAATAAATAAGAAGTGGTATTAAGATTTTTTCAGTTACTCCTTTTGCAAACCTATCCAGTCTGTACAGCACCTCAAATTAATTACCTCAAATTAATTAACTATGCAGAAAGGGGCAGTAAGATTTTCTTTTCACCAATGAAAAATAGGAGGAAAATTTTTTTTTTCTTTTTCTTCATCTTGCTATTTGAGTTCATTAGAAATTGTCTTGCCGTATCCAATGTACTATTTTTGAAATTTATAACTGGTAGCACAATTAATTCAGGATTACCTTTTATCACGTTGAAATAAAATGTGAGTGATTGCCACAATAAATAATTTAAAGACTCTTATTTAAGTCTGTAATCATGAGATTACAAATTTCTAATAATGTAAGGGTATCTAACATAATGAAGGTTCACTTAATATAAGCATGAATTTACTGTTATTGTTTTTAACCTCTTAGAGCACAGATTTTTTGAAAAAAACCGGCCAAGAAAAAAAATCCATTTCTTTTTTTAATGTAAAAAAACACACTTTAGAACTTTTATCTTTTATTTTGGTGGACAATTTAGATATACGAGATTTTGTTCCATGGAAAAAGACTCTATTCAGAGATGCCAACTGCTCCGGACACTCCAAAATAAAACATAAAAAAAACGGTAAATAACTACAAAGTAAATTTTGCAAATATTTGCTTGCTTTTTAAAAGGTATAGCATGACTTAAAAACTTCTCCTTCTTTATTTAAATAAACTGGACACCTGGGCCGTGAAGCTGCCCCTATCCCACTCATCATTAAATTACATACAGTAAGGTAAAATACATTGATTTGGCAAACATTGCGGTAGCCATAGAAAAATCAAGCCGTTTGTTTGTGAAATAATAAGACAATGAAAAAATTCAAAATTGACGTTTTTACATAACACTAGAAGTATTGATTGTAGACTTAAATTAAAAATAAAGATAAAACATAATTTGATCTGTACAATAATTGATTTTTGAAAAATGAAGGACAAACATAAAAACTATTAAGTGGTGAATTGTATAAACCTGTGAATTATTTAGAAATAGTGATGGATAAAAATCTGCTGAATTAAATTTATTAAACCAAGAATCACAATTGATACACTACCACTTTAAAAAAATATATTTGCTGTCCGGAGCAAGTTGGCATCTCTGAATATTTTATTCTTGACTAAATGAGTGTTATAGCTTACAATCCTATGTAAATGATAAATAACAATAAAACGATTTTTTTTCTTAGCTTTCACATTGTTATTTTCAATTCTCGATAATATTCGAGTGTGAAAAATTATAGCTGCATAAAATACAACGTGCTCGAATTATTTCGAGTGTGCACAGTTTCGCCTGTTTAGCGCGCTCGAAATAAATAGAGCGCACAAGTTAAGGGACTAATTAGGAATGTAGTTATGTTATTTCGTTTTGATAAGTGTGATAAGAAATTCTGACACAATAGTTTAAAAATGCTTGTTCTTTTCATAATTTATTTAACAGACGAAACGAAAATTTATTAACGAAAGAAATATTATATTTCTTTTAAAATAATTATATTTCTAATTTATTTGCATTTTACTTGAAATGATATTATAAAGACCGCCGGAGGATTAAATCAACATGAATTAAAGATATGAATTAAATATAATGGAAGGTTTCAAAACTTATCACTGGTTATAAAAATTACTAATTCGCGGAACCCCTTTAATTCTTCCACAGAACCCCCTCGGGTTCCGCGAGACACCATTTGAGAAACTCTGTTTTGATATTTCATATTATACAATAAAAAAAGTCAAAATTAGCTACCACTAATTCATATGAATTTTTTATTTTAATTAATATTAAAATTAATTCGTCCTTATAAATTCTTTCTAGATAATCTCAAGTCAAGTAAATAGCTGCTGATTATATATATATTGGTGGCTATGAGTGTTTGGAAAAGAAGATATGTCGCATTGATGTCTGAATGCATCCTTAAAATCTGTGACGGTAATAATGTACTGTCAGCAAAGCAAATAGGGATCACCCATATAACTTCTAAACGGTTGGGTGGATTTACATTCTGTGAAGTATTTTAGTAATATCTCAACGAAATCTCTTAAAATCTTTATAGCATTTAACACTAACCGTGGCAGAATGTACTTATTATGATCAAAAAACTCACTTTTCTGTCATTTAATCATAATCAATTTTTATTGCACACTCAATTATTGCATTGAATATCAAAAATAACTCCTGAAATCAAATTCATTAAATTTTGACTATTAAAACAAGATTTACAAAAACAGATGAACGTTGAGCCAGGAAAATGCAATGTCAATATTTTGGAGTTGGTAGAAACAGATTTATGTAAAGTATCACTCTGGAACTCTGCTGCTTTGAAGTATAATTCATTGCCTAACCTCCTCGAGACGGGCAAGTCATATATGCATTCCCAGGTTTGCGATAATCAGGGTAAAAAAAAGATAAAACTGGTAGCCGAACTATTTTTTAACAGTTTATTTGTGAGCGGAGTAATAATAGTGTGATTTATTTAATTCACCACTACTTAGTTCGAATTAAGAATTGTATAGTTACACTTTTAACACACAAGGATTGGATTGGATGTGTTAGATTCAAAGTGAAAGCAAGAAATAAGTCTTTCAAATTAGTTACGCCCAAACTTAAGCTACCGCTTTTTATTTCTTACTTTTCTGATTCCGTACGAATACACTTAAATCTATTGTTTCGTAGCGTGAAATATAAAATAGATCCCAAATTAAGACAATAAATAAAAACAGGCAGATTGATTTTCAAAGTTTACTATTACATAAGCGTATCAACCTTCGATATGACGTCAAATTAACGAAATAAATAAAAATTGGTAGTAAGATTTTTTCAGTTACTGTTTGTGCAAACCTATTCAGTCTGCATAGTACCCCAAATTAAATCTTGGGGACGGTTGATTCAGAAAAGCATTCGTACAAAATCAGAATCAAGTTGTAATTAATTAAAAAACGGTAACTTAAATGTAGTCGTTGCTAATTTGACAGACTTACTTTGCTTTTACTTTAATTATTGTTAGTTTAATCATATATATAATCAATGTTAATTCAAAGTATAACTAAATAGTTTTATTTTGAGCAAAGTAATGGTGAATTAAATAAATCAAACAATTATAACTCCGCCCACAAATAAACTGCTAAAGAATTACTCTGATTACCAGTTTTATCTTTTTACACTGATTGATACGGTTTTATACTGGCACGTATTTGTGACAGTCGGCGCGAAAGAGTTAACGTAGAAAGTGGCAGTAGGATTTTCTTTACTCCAATAAAAATTAAGAAAAAAATGAATTTTTTCCCCTTCTTTATCTTGCTATTTAAGTTCATTAAAAGTTGTCTTGCCGTGTCAAATGTATTATTTTTGAAATTTATAACTGGTAGTACAATAAATTCACGATTAGCTTTTATCACGTGGAAATAAGATACAAGTGATTACCATGGCTGAAAGCCCTTATATAGCGAGACGGAAAAGTGCAAAAACTGGTACGAAAGACATTTCATTTTAGCATTTTTTTTTAGAAAAATAAAATATCTGTAACTATCAAGATTTCTTTTATAGTTTTTAGATATATCTAAAACTGCTTAATTTCCAAGGATAAAGTAAATATTGTTGAATAGTTTTAAAAAGAATAAGTTAACTCCTCCCGAAAACTAGTTATAACTGAAATGGTATTACTACCAGCCTTTCCTCTTTTCCGTCTCGCTTTCACCCCTGGTGATTACCCACAATAGATAAGTGATTAAAAGAGTCTAATTTAGGTCTGCAATCATCAGATTATAAATTTTTAATAATTTAAGGGTATCTAGCATAATAAAGGTTTACTTAATATAAGCATCAACTTATGTATATATGTGTATCAATTTTTGTTAATATTTATTATGTCAACTTAGATTCGATGAATCAGATATTCAAATATTATATTTACTCAAGCAAAGTGCTTGTTTTTCTATAGCGACCACATCGACTGCTAAATTCAAAATGTTATAACTATAAATTTTCTGTAAATTTCTAGATGTATGGGATAGGGGCCGCTAAGTGGCCCGGGTGCCCAATTATAAAGTAAATATAATAAAGTAAAGTAAGTAAAATATAAGCATGGATTTACTGTTATTGTTTTAAATAGCCTTTTCTACATCTTTTAAACATGAAAACTTGGCTATAATGACAATTTTTACGTACAGAAAGTGCTACTTCCAGATTTTTATCGATTCGTTACTGTCCAGTCCTCTTTTTTCAGGGTAGACGGACTTTTGATTAGAAAGGTAAAGAGCGGCATTGATATGATTTCATTATTTACATTATTTTTGGTTAAGCACATCATTTATCAGTCGCTGAGCAGTATCATACACACAGGGATCTGGAAAAACTTTCCTTCCCCTTCAGATCGATGTCAGGACTTGCCCAAATAAACGTGTCCAAACTCCAGAGCAGATATGTCCACGGGACTAGTCCACGCTAGAGCGATACATTTGTGGCTTGGCGGTGACGAGACGAGTATGAATCTCGCAGTATGAACACAGGATGTATCTTTGTGATGTCCTTCTATAATTTGTGCTAGCCGTTGTCCAAACTGAACAATCGCTTTGACGTCGTACTTTATAACGAGCTCCCCAAACCTGAACGCGCATGTACAAATCTGACATTTTTGTTGTTGTTTGGGACGAATACGTTTCTAAAATGTTTAAACTGGTAGCAATTTAAGTGATTCAACATTTCAATTAAAATGATACTGACTACAGCAGCATTTAAATGGTTCTGTTGGCTATAAAAAGTCTAATAAGTACGCTTTCGTGTGCTCTAACAGTATCACTGCATTTCTTGAAAAAGACCCCGAAATCGTCTCCAAAACCCCAACATTGCCCTACAGAAACTCCGAGAGAACCGAATGAAATAGAAACCTGGTATCTATAAACTGGATATTTAAATTGAACGAACAAAAATGATAACTTTATGTTATTTTATAACCATCGTTAAACAGCCGACCCAATTTTTTGGGTTTACAACTACTAATGTCATCTCCGTAGCCTTGTAATTTTGAACTCAATCCATAAGACAAGGGGAACTGCTGGATCGAGTATTGGGAGAAATTTGCCTTCGTGGAAGACTTTTTGATTGAAATTACCAGCATTTGCGTTACATGGAGAAGAAGACCAATGGAACCAGCCCCAGTTAACTTGACGGCAAAGGGACGAAACCCATGATCGGTCTACCGCTGAACATTTTTCACGTCAGCACTGTGGTCGGTGCAAGTCGGGTGCAGAATTCGTATCGACTGGGACTTGAACCCGCCTCACCTCATTGGAAGGAGAACGCTCTATCACCTGAGCGCTAAATATCTTGGTCTGGTGATAAAAAGGAAATTCAATTGAAAAAAAATCACGTCAAATGTATCATCAATAAAGCATAAGCAGGCTGTCCTGGATAAATTTAAAAGATAATAGAAAGATATACGAAAAATAATGATCAAAAAGGTTTATCTGACATCGCGATCACAGTCTTAAATTGTGATGCCGCAAGAATGAATTTTGCATTCAGTAACTTGAAAGAAAGAAAGAAAGCCCAGGCCAATGGCTGCGTTTTTGTAGTAATGCATCACCATCTAGAAAACAAAATAATTTTTTTTCTCTTTTCACTTCAATTTGCATTTGTTGCTAAAAAGTACCGCCTAAAAGTCAAAGTCTTCACGATTGATGGGAAAAGAGCTGTAATCGACATCAGGCGACCAAACAAGTTATAATGATGATGGTGCTGTTTTAATGTGTTTGTTGTTATTACAAATGCCACTTTCCAAAATTAAAAGTAGTTTCTTGTCTTGTTTTTCAGAGGCGCCATTTACGACCTAGAATACTGTTTTGTCACTCACATAAATCACAACCAGCTTTACAGGGAGGACTCATTCACTCACCTTTCCTCCATCCGCTGATCGTAATTTTGATTTGAACCAGAGATCGATTAATCTCTAATTCAATACCCTCAGAGGTATTGATTTGTTGCAGGAATTTGAAGGACTTTGCGACTACGACAGATTTAACGTGCACCAGTCACCATTTAATACACGGAGATTTCCATCTTTTTTTGCCAGCTTGATTCGAACTCCCGTTCTCACGAACACGAGTCCACCGTCCTACAACGTGTCTACTTAGTTTTGACGTGTTTTAACTTGTATTGAAATTTTAAGCACGTTTGCATACCTAATTGTTATTTCAATACTTCCAAAAAACTTAAAAAGTGCTGTAACTTTCGAGTTGCCGCTCTGTGAGTGCTGATAACGATAAAAAATTTAAAAATAAATAGCCTCATGGAGTCAATTGTAAAAATCATAAATACTCATTTCGATTAAGCTCGCTACTCACTTAAAAAAGGCAAAGTAACAATTAAAATATGTATAAGCATATTTATTCATAATATAATAGGTATTTCCTAAATTTTTGAAAATTTGAATAAAAATAATTCAAAAGCAAAATATTAAGAAGTTTTTTTTTCCACCATAAAAGCCGTATTTTTTTATTTTGCTTCTTAGTAATCTAGTGTTCTGTTCTCCCACAGAGAGAACAGATAGTACAGAGAAAGAAGGAAGATCCATGCCTTGCCCGGGATACGAACCCAGTACCTTTCTGATGCAAGGGCAGTTCCCTAATCCCTACACTGGCCGGTCGGCTGATTATTGTATTATCGGTACTTTATTTTCTAATTTCTTATGGCATGTTCTTATCTTTTTCGTCTTCAGATATCGGCAGAGGGATAAGCAGGAAGTTTTCTAAGGTCTGTTCCGGTTTTAAGAAACTTGTTTCTAATTACATTGGGTAAAGATGCCTTAACAATTTCAAAAGACATCTATTTAATATTCGCTATCGCGATGCGCCATCTGGTGAGATGACCAGTTCCAAGTCTTGGCACTACCCCTTCCCTCTCCTTCTCTTCTCAGTTGTATGGGAATGTACTACGGTATTTTCCCATTCCAAAATATTTTTCGTAATTAACTGTCAAAAATATTTTTCTAAATTTTCCCCTAAGTTTTCTTTAAAAATTAGGTTTAATGCAGATTTCAGTTCTATATATTTTAACTTGGAAGTTTTACATCTATTCCAAAATAGAGAGAGAAATTAACGTACTTCCTTCTCCTATGACTATCCACACGCTAATGGTGAAAGCATTTGAAATATTGCCATAGATAGAGGTAGCCCATCAGTAGCCCATTTTGATCGCCAACTATCAATATTTTATTTTCTAATTTTTTTTTTATAACACGTCATTGAATTGTAATAAGTACGTTAATTATCAAAAACAATTCTTTCTTATTTGAATTGATTAAAAAAAATTTAAAAATAATGCTACTCCTTTTTTCCCCATAAAGGTCGGGGTTTATAGAATGTTATTTTCTTGCCCTAATTCTGTAANTTTTCTAATTTTTTTTTTATAACACGTCATTGAATTGTAATAAGTACGTTAATTATCAAAAACAATACTTTCTTATTTGAATTGATTAAAAAAAAATTTAAAAATAATGCTACTCATTTTTCCCCATAAAGGTCGGGGTTTATAGAATGTTATTTTCTTGCCCTAATTCTGTAATGATTGTCATCGGAAGTGCGTGAAAAGGGACGTCGGCATTTTGAAAAATTCGATTTGGCAGATTGCCGAAAAAAATAAGGTTATCGTGCAACAACCACGAAAGGTGGCCTATTACTTAAGAATTCATCTCTTATTCCCATCACGTACCATAAGAGTAAGCATTCAAATGATAAATTGGCGATAAAAAGATATTTAACAAAAATCTGGCGTAGAAATTGAACATTTTTGATTCGGGCAGGGCTTGCATAAAATAAATATATGCAAAGTGTTTCCTGTAAAGACTTCTGGTTTTTTTTAAAAAAAATATATTCTTTGGCAAGTTAAACGTTTTAGTTTTCATTTCATTTTTTTTCACACATTAAATAGTCAAAATATTGTTTGTATTATATTTACCCCACGCGTTTCCTCTTTATTTTACAAGTTCCGCAGTGGACTGATCGTAAAGATACGGTTTCCCAGTTGAGCACTGAAGTCAAGCATCACTGGTTGCGACCAGTAAGTTGGTGGGTAATCACTTTGATCAATCTGCGTAGGAACCGAGGGTGCGTGGTATCGGTCCTCGTTAAACTGTTCTACCGTAAAGTGTTCGACTTTGCTCTCAGATACTCTGACTACCAAGCAGGAGAAGCCATCCTCTCTGCAGAGGATCAAAATTGAGATGGCGTGAGTTTGTGTCATGTTTGGGGATATTTCTTAGGCCGTCGCTAATAGTCCATTGTGTAGCTCTAGTGAGACGTAAATAAAATGACATCTACCTCATTTTCCGAAGAAGAAAAAATTTCTTTCTACAACGTATACATAATTTTAATTGGATTGTAGTTTAATTATATAATGTGGCCCTTCGTAAACAGCCTCCCGCCATTTTGCCGTGCACCAGGTTAACTTCCAGCATCTCTTATTAGTCTGCACTTGCATGGAACTTAAACATGAAACTGCAACTGTGCAACCCATCCTCAACTGAAACAAAATTCTATCGAACTACTGGTTTCCGCTCGATTAAGTCGAAAAAAATATCTGTTTTCTGATTCAACTGTACCGCTACGAACATTTCTTGTCACATGGTCAGCTCGATAGTTTGACTTCGAAGTTCGATTGGTTCGATAGAACTATTTCTGACCAATCATAAAGCAGTTATTCACCGGTGGTGTAGGAAGTAAAAACTTGGTTATATATAGTTGTGTTAAGATTTAAAGAAAGGCAAAACCAGTGACTCATAATTCCCCTACAAATGTCACTCACCTGTTCTTTCATTAAGCCGCTATGTGCTTTTCAGTTATGAGCTTGATTTCGTAGTGTTTCTCTTCTGTGATTTATTAATAGTTTACTTATTTTTTATTCACTTTTGTACTTTTAGGAGGGACGGGCTTCATGCTTGCGTTTGCGAGCGGAATCCTTTCGTTTTTCCGTTTGTGTGTAACGCTTAAGGTATTCTCGTCTACGCTCTTTGGCTTTGGCCTTTTCAGCCTCGGTAAGTTTAGGCCTTTTTTTTTCTTATTTCAATTCTAACCTTTGTGACCGTGTCAATCAGTTGGGACCCTCGTTATTTGTGATATTCACCTGAATTAGTATTGAAAACGATCCAGTTTGAACTGTAGGTTATCTGTACAATTTCTGATTCTATACAATTTCTAATTCTTAATTAAAACAATAAAAACAAAAATATCATTTAAATAATGAAGTTCTCTTTTATTCACAACTCAAGAAGTATTTATGGGATCTCTCTGGTCCCATATCTAAAAAATAAACTCACCAACGTAATGCATAGCAAAATCAAAAGTGAAAAAAAGAATTCTAAATAAACTATCAAACAGCAGCGGTAGCCATTGCAACGCATGCAATGACGACGCATGCGCACTGCTTATTATTACCCTTGATTATTGTAGTTGAAAAGTGTAAGGACGCCATCAAATCCAAACCTAGACCCATTTTGCCACTGGGTAAAAGCCTTAATAATTTTAAAAATACGTGACTTATTTATCCGTTGTAAAGTCCGGATAATTCTTTTTAGCAAGATGGTTCTTATAGTAATATAGTTAAAATTATACCTTTAGGTAGTATTTGTAATATATTGTAATATCATATAGTAATGATAGTTAAGTTGATATTGTAATATTATTAAAATGATACATTAGGTAGCATAGGTAATATAGTTAAAATTATACCTTTGTCTCCATCAGGCACTTAAACTGCGGCTTTTTTTAAATTTTCCTTAGCAAAAGAGCTTTGAAAAATACTCTTGACCAGTTTTTTTTGCAAACATCGTATTTAACCGGCATCCACGTGATGCCGGATAGCATCCAGATATCCGGCTTACACGAGAACGTCTCCTAAATGAAAGTGAAGTTGTTTGAAGTGAATGAAGTTGTTTGAGCTATGAAAACAAGAGTAACACCATTTCTTATTTATAGAATAATTGAAGTAAGGTCTTGACTCTGCCTACCTACAAATAGAAACAGTTAACACTTAAGCTCCTTTCTTAACTGTAGTAACTGCTTGCCTGCGAGTTTTCAGGCGGGATTCACGTAATTGTCAAACAATATGGGCTATCGAAGTGGACTACAGGTGGCGTAGAGCAGAACTCTCTACCTACGGCAACACTTTGCATGCTTTCACCATTAGCGTCTGGAGAGTCATAGAAGAAGGAAGTACGTTAGTTTCTGTCTTGAATTTCATGTAGATTAAAATCCTTTAAGTTGGGAAACTATACTGGATCTGAAAACTACATTAACCTTTGTTTGTTAAAAGTGTTACTACAATTTGAACTAAGTATAGGTGATATTAACAAAGAAAACTATTATTACCCCGCCCACAAATAAACTGCTCTAAAAATAGTTAGGCTACCAGTTTTATCTATCGCCACCCTGAGAATGCATATATGACTCGCCCGTCTCGAGGAGGTTAAACATAAGAAAGCATAATGGAAATCTTAAAAAATATTCATATTATTTAAAAACGAAAAATATTATGAAATGGAAAAATACTGTAGTACATTCCTATTCAACTGAAAAGAGGAGAGGGAAGGGACAAAGGCATGGAACAGGTCTTCTCCCCAGATGGCGTATTCGAAAGTTGCGATCACATATATCGAGAATTTTACTTCAACTACGACGAAACTCTTACCTACCATTTCTTAAATTTTCTGACAAAATTTTACTTTTTTAAAATGCAATAAATTTCGAAATAACATTATTTCGTGCTAACAAAAACATTAACTATGCGACATTAAATCAGAGCATGAAGACTATAATAAGTAAAATTACCGCCATTATTCCTAAAATGTGTGGCGTAACTACCACTATAAATATTAAATACCAATTCAGTAGTATATAAGACCTGTTAACTTGATTCCAACATGAGGTACCTTTTGATAGATGAAGGTTGACATAGTCGATAATTAATTCCCCACATTGGTGACCTACGGACGTGATAAGAAATTGTCAATATTGATGGATGAATCCACATTAAACAGTTGATTTGCTTAAAAAAAAAATATATATATATATATATACTGCTCAAAAAAAGAAATCCAGTGAAGTAAATAAAGTTTCCCGGTTAATAAATAATAATGAGCGAAATGCTAGAAAAAAAAGTAATAGCGTAAAGCTATAAAAAAAAAATGATGGGAAAAAATAGCGAAAAGCTATTAAAAAAAATTAAAAAAAAATAACGAGCGAAATGCTTGGAAGAAAAAAAAAATAAAAAATAAAAATATAATGAGCAAAAATTGAAATTAATAAATAAACAGCATTAATCAACTAGTGGTAATTGTTCATCGAATTCTATCACAGATAAAATTCTGGAAGGGGAGTAATGTGGCGTAACTACCACTATAAATATTAAATACCAATTCAGTAGTATATAAGACATGTTATCTTGAATCCATCATGAGGTACCTTTTGATAGATGAAGGTTGACATAGTCTATAATTAAATCCCCCACAAATGTTTCAAATATTAAATTATTTTTATTACCCGTGTCGTTAATTAATAATTAGCGTAGGTGTCATACGTACATATTATGCAGCAACGAAGCTAACGACTAAAACTGAAATGACAAATAAAAACCTGCCAACTTGTATCGTTGAAAAGCTATAACAAAGTGCTAGAAAACAAAAATTTAGTATAGAAGAAGTGTATAAAAGCAGAACTATTACAAGCATAATTTGCCAACAAACATTAGAACATAGCTTGAATCTCAGTTCAAAATGCTGGTAATCACGTTATTGATATAGAGAAAAAAATTATTTTTAAATTTATATATCGCAATTTGCTGTAGTGCTATGAAAAATTTACAGTTTAGGCTCAAATTTGCCCATATTTTGAAAAATACTTTATAAGTTTTTAAAATTTTGTAAATTAGCCTTTTTTTGAAAAAAATTGGATCGAAACGAGTTGGATAAGTAAAATTTAACAAATTATCAACCGAGGCAATTATTTTTTAAAATATTTTTTACTTAAAAATGATTATTTAATGTATGAAAAAATTCAAAGATTTAATTTAGAATTTGTATTCTCATTTATGCGTCAAACAGATATAAAAATTATGTATACGTGTTTAGCCACTTAAAATATGCATATAAATTCAATAAAAAAAGCGACTTAAGTGACTCTGACATTCAAACCTTTCGGGACAGTCGAGTTATAAATTTATTCGTAAGGAATCAGTAGAGTAGATGGTTAAAAAAAAAAAGAGCTATAAAAACAGTTTGACTACCAGTTTTATAATCAGGGTAAAAACCCTGATTATCGCCATCCTAAGAATGCTTATATGACTCGCGCCGTCTAGAAAAAATTAATGGTACATGATAAAAGTTTTAGAACAACGGCGAGCAATTTTGATATTTAACTCTATGAAACATATAATTATTATTAAAATAAAATCATAATACATTTTTTACCACTATTACTTTTTTAAACTTATTTATATAAAACTTGTAACTTCCTTTAAATGTGGCGCAAGCTCCAAAAAATTTTCATTTAAAGCAAATAGTAACCATTCAAATTGGTAGCTATGACTATAATACACTAATGGCCATTAATAATTGCTGCTCCAGGATGGCGGCACAACGCGAAATTTGTTAGATGGATAAAGCATGTTGTGGTATGCAAATGATTAGCTTATCACAGCATTCATGTAAAGCAGGCGGCGGTAGTGACATCTACAGTGTGTATAAAAGAAGAGATTTGACAGTAAGTTTCGCATACACAAATTGAATCTGAGCGTTGTTTCTTGGGTAAAGAAGTTTCTGTTATGCTTCGTGTAATAAGGAGGGAGGAATGCCTACCAGCATGTGTCTGAGTTTGATCGAGGTCGAATTGAGGATTACCGGGATTGCGGTTCCTCATACCGAAGTATTGCTGCTCGCGTTGGTCGAGATCCCATGCCTGTTAGCAGAATATGGAATCGATGGGTTTATGACGATCATATGGACCGCCGTACACGATCTCAGCGTCCCCCCATCACTAACAGACGAGAAGATAGACATGTTATTCAAATGGCCTTAAGAGATCGTATAGCTAGGTCCAGGGACCGATCAAGACAAATTCACGCCCAAGGCCCACAAAATTTTCAGGACCCCTAACAAAATATTTTGAAATTAAATTACTGAAGAGTAGTCTGAACAATAAAAAGAATCTATTGAACTGCATGATTCAAATGAAACATTCTAAAAAAGTTTGAAACAGACCATCGAATATTATTTTTCTAAAATAAAGTTTACGCATCTAAATATTACAGTAAATATAAAGCAACAAAACAATGTTGTATGAAAATAAAATTAGTATGGTGACCACAAAGAAAAAATCAGTGATTTTTGCTAAATGTCACTGATTAGCTGAATTATTTTAAATATTGTAGCCTTCCATCTACAGTTTTACATATTTGCTAAAAATAAGCTCTTATTTATTTTTGACATTAATCATTTATAAGAGACATTGCGAATATGCATTCTCGTTGCATTTGCTTAAGCCGTTGGAGTAAACATTGCACCAATTAAAATTCAGCTTTTCTTTTGAATTTGATTAGTACAATATTTACACGAGTTTGATTTATTACAATATAAAGAAAATTTGAAATGAAAAAATGTCTTTTTTGAGAAAACTGGTTCTTTCAGTACTTTTTTTTTAAAAAAAAAGTAATATTGTGGACTTTTTACTAATTTTTGAGGCCCCCAGAAAGTGTGGACCCTAGGCCCGTGCCTATTGGGCCTAGGCAATAATCAGGCCCTGGCTACGTCACAAATGTGAGTCAACAAATGTGGCCATTTGCAAGACAACAAGTGTCTGCACGAACAGTTCGACGACGTTTGCAGCAGCATGGACTGTCAGCACGGCGACTATGACTTTGGCTACCCTTGACACTGCACCAAAGGCAGAAGAGCCTCCAATGGTGATCAACGACGAACCTGGACACAGGAATGGCATGACGTCGTCTGACTTTCTGTATACAGCGTCATGGTGTCCGCATCCGAGTTTGGCGACGTCGGGGAGAACGCCCATTGGCAGCTTGCATTCGACCATCGTCATACTGGCCCATCACCTGGAGTAAAAGTATGGGGTGCCATTGGATACACGTCTTGTTCGCATTGCCGGCACTTTGAATAGCAGCCGTTACATTTCTCATGCGTTACAGCGAGAGCAACCTCGCAAAGTTGTCTGAAAGTCCTCCCTCATTAGACATGGATATCAACCAATTAGACATGGATGCCACGTGCCATTGACCACAACCGGCCAGGGGGTCTACCTTTCTGCATGTAAAATGTCTTGTGTCTACGTGTGCCTCGACAGACTCCTCGGACGGGGTCATTTAAATCTATCACTCCTTATCTCCCCATCTGCTGACCAGACGAGTGGTCCTCTCGCCGTTCAAACCCCCTTCCTCTAGCGTCCACCATGTAAAAGGGGGCGACCACAAACGATTTGTAGCTTACAAATTATCAATTTGTAATTGTGGGATATCTATTTCACTGAGGAAAGCAAAAGCAGCCTGCTCTCAGCCTTAGGGCCAGTTGCTCTGCCTTATCTTCGATGCCTCCATATCGCTACGTTTCAGCTGGACAATGCACGACCGCATGTTGCTCGCACTGTCTTGACATTCCTTGACACAGAACATGTTCGCCTGTTCCCTTGGCCAGCACGTTCTCCCGATCTCTCCCCAAATGAAAACACCTAGTCAATGGTTGCTGAACGACTGGCACGCCACCGCTCGTTAGTCACTACGGTCGATGAATTGTGGCATAATGTTGAAGCTGCTTGGAATGCTGTACCCTTCCATGGTATGCAATCTCTGTTCGGCTCGATGCACAGGAAAATAACTGCTGTTACTATAATGTATGTGCCCAATAAATATTCTGTTATTTGCATTCCTTCCTGGTGTAGTAATTTTAATGGCCAGTAATGTAATTCAACTTCCAATTGATTTTGTCCGGTGGACTCTGGCGTACTAGATTTTAGTAATAATTTTACAATTTGATCATCGCGGCTTACATTTTGATTAAGAGCGGACGAACGAGCAGATTTGGATGGAGCAGAGTTTGCGGATGTGTTGCAGAATTAAACCAGTAAACTGTGCGAATATAATTTTTTTACAATGACGTTTATGAAAGAGTGGTAATTTTATAATTTCAAACCAAAATAAGTTTATAAAAGCCAATAATGCTTTATCAAGGCTGCCAACTTTCAACCTTTTTTTGCAAAAATTTATTCTAGTGGTAGCTAAATTAATGTATTATTTTTTTTAAAAATTATTTAAACTTATTTTCCACACCACTACTTATGAAGGATTTAAAAGTCCATATGTAACGCCGCTTAAAATTACTAAACTTCATGACTTGTAAATACATAGTTAACTTGTATAGATGAATACCGAATATGCAGCATCTAGCTTTTAAAATGTTGGTAAAATTACCAAACATTCTGAATGCTTTGGTGTTTAAGTGTCGACCACTTCATCAAATATTTTGCAACAAGCTTAGTCGTTTGCTAGCCTGTTTTATTCACACTAGAACATCTAAGTTTTATTACTTTAAAGTAGAGAACAAAATGTCCCAATTCTCTTAGATAAAGTTAATACTGAAAAGAGTTTGCTACCGCTATTTAAAGTATGAAAGTGAGATACTTTACCATAAACTAAGATTTTCGATAANGTTCACGGCGTGAACCACATAGGATTGCGTAGCAATTCTCGGGGTTTGGCGAGCGCTAGCGAGCAGGGGGCTGAGCCTCCTAGTTAAGTTTATAAAAGCCAATAATGCTTTATCAAGGCTGCCAACCTTTTTTGGAAAAATTTATTCTAGTGGTTGCTAAATTACTGTATTATTTTTTTTTAATTATTTTAACTTATTTTCCACACCACTACTTATAAAGGATTTAAAAGCTCATATGTACCACCACCACAAGAAATGTCAAATACTTCACCCACGCCAAAATAATTAAAAAAACGGTAAATAACCAGAGATGCCAACTTGTTTCTAACAGCCAATATATATTTTCGAGTGGCAGTCTTTAAATGTATAATTCTCGGCTTAATAAATTCGATTTATCGGGATTTTACTCGCCACTATTTCGAAATAATTCAAAAGCTCATAGGTTTCGCCACTTTGTTACAGTTAAACCATATTAGGTCTTTTAAAATGTTGGCAAAATTAACCAAAAATCTGCAAATTTTAGTTTGAAGTTCTCTACCGTTTATTAAGATATTTAGATGAATCAGGAACAGTTGACATCTCTGAATTACTACAAAGTAAATTTTGCAATTTTTTGACTATTTTTGCTTGCTTTTTAAAAGGTATAGCATGATAATACAAAAAGTGGTGAATTATATAAGCCTTCGAATTATTAAACTAAGAATCGCAATTGATAAACTACCATTTTAAAATATATATTTGCTGTCCGGAGCAAGTTGGCATCTCTATACTACTATCTATAATTTCACTCAGCCTAAAATTAATAAACTTCATGACTTGTAAGTACATGATTAACTAGTTTAGATGAATAGGTTGGTGGCGCCAAACAATGCTACAAGTGCCAGAAATGCATCAATTGTCAAGGCGATCACCCGGCCTGTTTTACTGGCTGTGGTGCTCGGCAGAGGCGAAATCATCGCACCTTCACGCGTAGACCACAAGATGCCCCCAGCAGTACGGTGAAGTTCCTAAGGATCATCAAAGAACTTCAGGAACTTTTGAAAGACGAGAAAATCATCGCATTACTCATCTCCCTGCTCCCAGCCCTAAAGACGTAGATAAGGAGCCTCACCAACAAGCCTGCTACATCTTTCATGATGCCTTTCACTATTTTATCGCATTTCAGGTTCTTTTCCGAACCACCAATACAACTTTCCTATGTATGTCCCTTTGGGATATTTCATGATGAATGGGATAAGGGCCATTTAGGCCTCAGATGCCCAGCTCTAAAACAACGAACGAACGAATAGGTTGGTGGAGCTTCGAGCCAAATACCGAGCTCTCACCAATATCCAGCATCTAGCTTTTTCGAGGCTTTTTAAAATGTTGGTAAAATTACCAAAAATTCTAAAAGCTTTAGTTTTTAAATGTCGACCACTTCACAAAATATTTTACAAAAAGCTTAGTAGTTGGTAGGCCTGTTTTATTCATATTAAAACATCGAAGTTTCATTGCTTTAAGTAGAGAACAAAATATCCTAATTCTCTTAAACAAAGTTAATACTGAAAAGAGTTTGCTACCGCTATTTAAAGTATGAAAGTGAGATACTTTACCATAAACTTAGATTTTCGATAATGATGATTTAGAGGTGCCAAATGCTCCGGATTCAACAAGACATTCTAAAAATTGGTAGAGAACTATAACCGAAAATATGCAGATTCTCCGTTAATTTTCTCCTATTTTTTAAAAGGGCCAACACGGCTTACTCGCATTTTTATTTATTTATTGCTTTTGCAGAATTCAGTGCTCAATTTAGGCTTAGAAACCTTTGTCAAAAAAGACAGGCAGCACAATATGAAGACGAATCTATGGTAACAGCGATTCGAACACTTATTGAGCGTCAAAATGGTGTGCACTATGAATGATGAGCGCGTTATTGTGTATTTACCGGTTAACGTCCAGCGTCATATATTTAGGACAGTTCCTTTTTTCAAAGATATTTATTGTGATGGGAAACATCTTTCAGAATTTTCATTTATCTGGGTGAATTAAAAGATTCTCAGATACCACAATGATTTAGTTATTTCTGACTAGATCTGGAATTAAAAGGAGCAAGTACTTTTTAATCTATCAAATATTTTTTGAATGCCCTAACAGTAGAAAAACCAATTAATTTCGATAATATATTATACCATCTTTTCCATAAAACCACTTCTTGTATCATTTCAATGTATAAAGTCGGAACAAAACGGGTTAAGCCTTTGTTATATCAGCTATCAAAATATGTAATGATTGTGCGGCTAAAGCATCAAGTTCGCTGTGAAAAAATACAATTATGTCCTCTATTGTTGGGGGGAAGACGAAATAACTTTTTGAAAAACATCTATAAATGATTTATAGGTGTTTTTTAAGGTTTGGTGAGCTTTTCTTCATAGTTTACAAATCAAACAAAATCGCCTATTTTTGTGGAATTTTCTAGAAATTTTTTTTTTCAATAAAATAGTTTTTTTTTGACTGAGCTGTGTTCAGAATAAAAGCTCAGAGACAAAAGCTCAATGCCCCTTCTCGTTTAATTATTGTTATTTTATTATTTCCTCGGACAAAATTTTTCGATCGACCCATTACAGTAATTCCTATTAAACTTAGGATTTTTTTTTTTTTTGCATTGAAAACTAAGCGATCCCCCTCATTTGTTAATACTATGATATACCCTTTTTAAACGCAAAACAAATTATTGATTCCTGTTTTTTTTTCCTCCCTTCTTTTCCTTTATCACTATAAAAAAAGACACAAACGAGCGCATTCGAACAAATAATTTGAAACTCATCGATCAAGTGCGAATTTATGAACGTCATGAATAATGTCGGAACAAAATAAAAAAAAAACGATTATGAAACGGGTGTCAAAACTAAGATTCATTCAATGCTTAAAGAATATGAAAATCTGAAAAAGCTGCATCAGACAGGTCGAACTATTTGATTATTCTTGTCCGAAATCCATTCACGTGAGAAAGACGTTTGTTAGAAAATAATAGGTTATGATTAATACGGGCTCCGGAAATTGGGTTGTTGCCAACGTCTAAGTAATAAATTGAATGGCACTACACTAAATGTCAAAAATACCTTTCAGCTGGCATCATTATAAAAGATTTGTTGAAGAATTCTAAAAGCATCATGATCATTAAAGATCATTACATTATTTTGATGGATATTCTGAAGAACCCCCTTCATAAAGAGGACTCTTTTTTTTGTTTTTTCAATATTTTTCATCTCGCAAAATAGATTAAATTTTGCTGAATAATATTCAAAAATCAGCGAAAAAAAAAGCTTATAACATAGCTGCTAAGAGGTGTATTTTTTTCGTGTGTCATATCATTAATGACTTTATTAAGAAATTATGAAAAATTGGAAAATATAACTCCTTCTGTCTCAAATTAGTTGCGGGACTTGGTAGCACAGTGGTTAGAAAATCGGACTCCCGGTGCGGGGTTCGATCCTCGACTCTGCTATGACCCACCGAGTACATGCGATGTATGTGCTCCTATAATCTGTGGAATCCTTTGGTTGGTCCCTTAGCAGTACCATGGGTACAGGGATCTGGAGAAAATTTCCTCCCCCTTCAGATGTATGTTTATATTGAGGAAGTGACATCACAAATTGTGATGGCATGTCTTCGAATCATCCTCAGGGATGTTTCCCAGACCATCGCAAATAGCCTACTATGAAGCTCTAGTGTGGCGTAAATAAAATACAGTAGAGTCCCGATTATCCGAGTTAATGTGGACCCGGACTAACTCGGATAGCTGAAAAACTCGGTTAAAACGAAGAGTACAAAAAGGAAAGAAAAAGAGTAGGTATAAATGTAATATCTTTAACAAATACTACATTTATACGAGTATACCACATACAATTCATGTTAAAATGAAAAAGCTTACTTAAAAACATATAAAAAGCATACATTACTAGAATTAAATAGTTTTTATTTAAAAAAAAGTCCTTAATCTTTTTTTGTTTTACATAACTTTGGTGCTTTTCTGCAGCAATGTTTCGCCATTTTTTAGGGATAACAGGAAGGCTGGTGTCACCTCTTTTTGTTGTTCTATATATTCAACAGCATTTTCGATAGCTCTTAGTTCATCTGTATGAGAGATTTTTATATGTTGATTTTAATCATCGCTGTCTATCATCATGAATAATGTCGTCATCATCTTCGCTAGATTCATTTTCATTATTGACGATATTAACGATAATCTCATCGGATCAAGTTGTTGGATTTCGTCTTCCTGAGTGTTTGGAAGATAAAATTCAGATTTATTTTTCGGTGGTATTTTTAAAAATAAAAAATAAACTGGAACAAAAAAATCCTTAAAATATTTGATAGCTCGGTTAAAGCGGAAACTCGGATAACCGGTGCTCGGATTATCGGGACTCTACTGTACTTACATACCCAAATTAGTTGCAATAGTTGAATACTTTTGCTCTGGTTATTGATACTGATGATTTTCTTTGAATGCTTGATCATTTTTTGGAGATTTCAGGGTACTACTGACATCAATCAGCAACATTTATTTACCAAGCATTCCCTCCTTAAATTAGGTTCAAAAATCCAGGATTCACACGTTCTCCCATTTTATAAGGACCCTTCCACCAGTAAACGCATAAAACTATCTTCCAAATTATGAATCATGAATTCATTGGTGGTATAACTTTATTAGGTCAGTAACTAACCTTATTGATGTCTATCTACTAACCGTTAGTACATAGACGTCAATAAAATTATGCTACTGATGAATTCATTAGCTAGAAGATAGTTTTATGCGATTATTGGTGGAATAGTCCTTTTTACTGCTATCCATCAACTAAACTTTTGATGGCATGTCATCGGATCATCCTCTGATGTTCTCAGCCCGTCGCCAATAGCTAATTGTGAAGCTCCAGTGCGACATAGATAAAATACCTTTCCATCTACTAAACTGCATCGAAAGTTATTCATGACAAAATCTACTTGAAATGTAGCAACTAATTTGGAATCGAGGGAGTAATATATAACGGTAGGCATAATTTTAAGTATGTTAAAAGAAAGTTATGTAGTACTTTATTTACGTTGTACTAGAGCTACGCAAAGGGCTATTGGCGACGGTCTGGGAAACATCCTCGTGGATGATCCGATGACGAATGCTCGCAATTTTAAGCCTTTGCAGAGAAGATGCAAAGATACTGCTTTAATAGGCCAGCTATGGAAAGAATTCAGAAGCAGTGGCTGTGACTATGGTTACGAGTTTTAACAACTTCAAGAAGTAGTGTTGGAACAATATATAAACCAAGTGAAGGTGAGAGGAAAGGAATCAGGGAAGAGAGAAGCTCCCCTCTTTGGAATAAATGCCTTTCTTCTTTTCCACAGCCTTAAGACCTCGAGGCGAGGGGATTTCTTTTTATAGACTAACTATGCCGGTAAGAAAAGTCGAGCTTTTTACAGTAGAATAGTTTAATGAGGACCGATACCACGCAACCTCGGTCTTTGCGCAGATCAAAAAAGTGGTCATTCACCGGCAGACTTCGGTGGTTTACTAGGAAAAGGTTTTTACGATCTGTTCACAGCCTAATTTTAAGAAAACCAAACTTTCGACCGGTCTCTTAACCAACTATTGAGTTCATATTTTTATGACCGTAGCTGTTATAACCCATACTTAGGGATCAAGAATTCGAACTTGTTGAGGAAAAAAAATGATATGTACAATGCGTATAAAAAAAAGTGAATACTCTGAATAACCTTTTATCTAATGATCGGATTTTCATACGCCAAAACTCAATTTTAATAATTCGAAGACCTAACATTAAATAATGAGCGCAAGATGTTTAAAGTTACGATACAGAAAGGAACTTTCTCTAAATAGACATGCCTTTTTTCCGATTTGAACTCTTTAAAATATGGGGTTACAGTCGCGATCTAAAAAATGAGAACCAAAAATAGAACAACGATGAGTAGTCGAATATTTAAGTCCTTTAATGTTAATTTCACTTTTTGCATATTTCGCTACATTGTTAGAACGTTTTGAGAGGATCGAATTTTTTTCTCCACACAATTACAAAATTTGTTTATTAAACGATATATATTTCAAAGAATTTTTTTCCCCCCAACATTTAATTTATTTAATAACAGTCGATAAAATTTTGAATTGTAGCGTATAGAAAGTTTTATATAATTTTAAATTACTAAAAATACCAACTTCAAATGAAATCGGTCCAATAGTTTCTGTGTTATTCAATTTTAAATAGTCACTTATTAAAGCTTTTCTCGAAAATTATTCAACCGATTTCGTGCAAATGTAATTATTTTTTCTTAATAAGGTTAGAAGCTAAAAGTTTCAACTCTGCAGAGGAAATTCTCAACATATATAAGGGAAAAAATATAAAAAACGAAAAAAATTACACGACACATTTGACAAAAAAAAAGGGGGACGGGGGGATTTAAGGACTACTGCTATAAGACCTGCAACTCAAATGAAAAAATATTAAAAGCATCTTTACCGATAAAGATTTATGGACGGTAATGCAGGGCATGTCATAAGGACTGGAAATTGCATAGCAGTTTAAGGCCTAAAATGTCTTCATACGCCAATAGAGGACTTCCCTATTATTGACTAGCTGTTCGTCAGCATTTGAATCGGTAATCTTATTTATTTACGTTATTTCAATTTTAAGTTTGCTAATTACGTCGAAAATTTTATTTAAATGGGCCCAGAAACAGTTGTTTTTATCACAGTTTACTTCTTTAATAATGAAGTTAGTTAGTTCCTAAACCAGCAAACGACAAGACAGGTAAAATTTTATTTTGCAGCCAGTGTTAAACAGTCGACCATTTTTAGGGTTTATGAATATCAATGAGCAACTCTGTAGCCTTATAATTCTGAGCCCAGCCCAGAAGACAAGGAAACTTCTAAATCAAGTATTCAAACGGGACTTTTTGATAGCAACTAACCCGCATTTGCATTACATGGAGAGGATAGCAACAAAAACCTCCTAATGTTAGACTGACGGCAAGGGAGACTCTAATCCATTTTCTGTCTACCACAAAAGTATTTCACATTAGTTTTGCGATCAGTGCAAACCGGGAACAGAATTCGCATCAACTTGAATCCGCTGGGATTCGAAACTGGGTTATCTTAATTGGGGCAAACCCTCTAACTCTTGAGCCACCATTATGATAACTACAAAAATAATAAAACATACAACAAAGCATCTGTAGTGGCGTAATATGGCAGTTTGGTCTACAGGTTTCTATAAAATTCTCAATCATTAAAACGTGCTCTTTCCGGCCACTCAGTTTGTAAACCTCTGTACTGAACTTACCTGTATAATGGATTATACATCGAAGATTGCAGGATTTCGATGAAAACTATCCATAATGCAAGGCGGTCTCCCAGGAGGAATGCCCATAAAGTGATGTTTCATGTAAATAATTTTTGTTGCTGGAATAACTGTATTTAAATTGCAATCTATTGAGCCTAAGCCTGGGATAGCCTGGCTGGTAAGGCACTGGGCCAATGTCCAAGAAGTGGTGGGCTCAAGCCCCTCCGGTCGAACACTCCACGTGTAGTAAATGGTGACTGATGAAAGTTAAAAACTGTCGAGTCACAAAGTCCTCCATGTTCCCATAACAAATCATATCTCTGGGGGTACTGATACAGGAGTTTCCTTGTCTTCCGAATTGGTTCAAAATTACAAGGCTACGGAGTTGAACATTAGTAGTTGTAAACCCAAAATTGGGTCACCTGTTCAACGACGACTATAAAATAAAATCTTTTGAGCTTGGTGACTCAGGGGATAGAGCAATCGCCTTCCAATGAGGTGAACCGGGTTCGAAACCTAGCCATGACTGGTTGATTCGAATTCCGCACTCGGCTTGCGCCGACCACAGTGCTGTTGTAAAATATCTTCAACGGTAGAGGGATCATGGGTTAGTGTCCCGTTGCTGTCAAGCTAACTGCAAGTTTCTTAAAAAAGTCCTCCACAAAGGTAAATTTCTTTCTTTCAATATTTGATCCAAGAGTTCCCTTGACTTCTTGATTGGGTTCAAAATTACAAGGCCTTCCATTAAACATTAGTAGTCATAAACTCAAAATTGGGTCGGCTATTCAACGACAGTTATAAAACAAATAAAAAAAATTATAATCTTTTATCTTGTCAAAGTGAGAGAAAATGCTTTAAGAAATAGAAATTTTGCCCAAGTACAATCCTGCACAAGATTTTTTTCATTAATATTTTATTTTACATTCATAATATAATTCCAAAATAAATGTAATTATTTAAAAATAACAAAAACTTAATAATTCAAGAAGGAAAAAAATCAACTTCATTCAGACATCATCAGTTAACTCAAGACAGAGATCATCAATACACATTACGTTTTGAAATAATTACAAATATTAAAATGGCAAGAAGCGAATGTACAAACAAACAATATGTTACAACTTAGCAAAAATGTTTCAGAAAATTTAACTATGAGTTGATCTGCACATATTTACAGGTCTGATAAGTAAAATTGATTATACTTAAATGAAAAGAAAATATAGTATGTTCGCCTGACCATGTATGACTTAAGAAAGGAGGGGGCAGGGTTCTGAAAAAAATAGGGATATAGGGGTGACCCGAAGAATCCGACTCTTTAAAATAATTTGAATAATGATTACATTTTATTTCTTATTATAAATATTAAAAGCATGTATAAATTATTAAAGTTATTTTCCCCTTTTTTAAAAATAAACTCAATTTCAATACCTAGTCAAATGATTAATTACTGAATATTTTAAATAATGAAACCAACTTTCTCTATATTTTAAATTGTCTTTCAGTGATTTACCAAGTAGGATCTTAGAATTTTTTATAAAACAATTTTTTAATATTGTTTAAAAAAAATAGGATTTGGATGACATGAAATTTATTACAATAGATGATGATATTCAATTAAAAAAGCCCTCTTCCGGCAGTCAATTGTCGGCTGCTAAAAGGTCTTAGAGGTTAAAGCTTTCAGGACTAGCAGTATAAATGTGGTGATAGGGTCTGCATTTTGCCCATTGGCTACCTTTACTTCCTGAGTATCCAAGGATCTGAAACTTCCAGCAAATACCAGGGAAAGCAGCTCAATCCTTTATGACAGTTCCGTGCTTTAAAGCTGTTTTTTGAAGGCTCAATCGAAATATGAAAAGATGCTTCAAACTTGCTCCGGACAGCAAATAAATATTTTCAAGTGGTAGTTTATCATTTGTGATTCTTGGTTTAATAAATTCAATTTAGTAGATTTTTATCCACCACTATTTCTAAACAACTTATATAATTCACCACTTTATAGTAATTATGTCACGCTATACCTTTTTAAAAAGCAAGCAAAAGTAGTCAAATATTTGCAAAATTTAGTTCGTAGTTATTTACCGTTTTCTTAATTATTTCGGCGTGTCCCGAACAGTTGGCATCTCTGTCAACGTTCCGTTACGAGTTGTTGTTTACAGAGCAATTAAATATCCTTTCTATACCAAGAAATGATATGTCAAGGTGTTAAGGATAATTTTAGTAAAAATTATTGGGGTCAAATAAATTTATTGCTTTTCAAATTTATGGTAAATTACTTTGGTTTAGTTGATTTAATATTCTTAAATTAACTAAAAGTTAGTATTAACTAAACTAAAGTTAGTATTAACTGAAAGTTAGTAAAATTTTAAAGTTAGTATTGGGTATAAAGTTAGTATCAGTATTAAGTTAGTATTGGGATTGAATTTTTTGTAACTTCTAAACAAAAATTTTACAAAAAGTATAATTGTACATACAAACAATCATTGTATGCATGAAAAAGATTTTTATTTAAAACCCTGATCTAAATATGCTAAAAATTTTTATAGTGTCACAACTGTTAACAGTATTACGCAAAAAGTAATAAAAGCTAATTAGGTGATGGCAAAAAAAACTACTTTTTGTTTGTAATATATTTAATTAAAAAATAATTTTAGTAAAAATTAGTGGGATTAAACAAATTTATTACTTTCAAAATATATTATAAATTACTACGATTTGATTAATTTAATACACTTTTACAGTTAGTATATAGGGATTGAATTATTCGCAACTTCTAAATGTAAACTTTACAAAAGAATAAACACAAAAGATCAGAAAAAAAAATCTATATATAATAATGAATAACATATGAACAAAAGGAAACTAATTAAACATCTACACAACTATTAAAATATAAAATCACAGTGGTAAATATGATGTGAAACATAAATCAACAAAATAACATGTATATCACACATATAGTTAATCAAGTTTATATAGATTTTAAACCATCACAATTTCCAACAATATCAAAAAGCTGTTACAAGGAAAAAAGGGAGTATGGAACAGCAGTTGTTATCCATCGAAAATTAATTATACCGATTTCTTTTTTGCCAATTTTGAATAACTACCCACAAAAATTAAAAAAATGTTGGGAGACGATATTAAAATTAAGCTGCATAAATCATAAAAGTACAATCTTAAGCAATTACTATTTGAAATTCTGAATGACTAATATTCTTTTATGGGTGCAAAAAATTAAAAAAAAGAACTTAATGCAAATAAATCTAATTAATCGTTGTTACAAGATTAAATAAATCACCATAATAACTTAAAGGAAGTTATTACGATAAATTTTTAGGTCAAAAGAGAGAAAAAGATGTTTCTATTTCTGAACAAAATAACTTTAACCTTATTACACAGAGAGCATAATTCCTTACTAGAGTTAATGCAAAGGTTGTTCCAATTTTGAAATTATAAACTTTTTTTACCTATACATCTTTGGTGCTGGAAAATTTCTCTCCTGCTTTTCCGATTTCATATAGTTTTATAAATACACGAGGGAAAAAAATCAGTCAAGTCTTTGCTGTGAATAAAATTTGCAAAATGTATTGGTTAAGTTTCAATCAAATTATCCGAGAAAAGCTGTGAGCTACACAGAATTCAGCAGTAAAAAAATTCTCTTCTGACACTTTTTTCATTTGTATTTATTTTAATTTTTTCAGACAGGGTCTAGAAAAAGGCTTTGGTGAATTCCAGGTTTACGAGAAAAAATAACAATTACAATTCAATAACTAAGAAATTAAGCATGGCTTTAGTATCATGTAAGATATGAACTAATGACAGGAACAAAGTTTCTACGTACACAATAAAAAGTGAATGACATTACACAGATTAGAAACATTTGCAAAATTTATTATTAATCCTAAGAACAAAAACACAGAAATGTATCACTATAAATATTGGCAAATAACTTCACAGCTTTTTACTCCGTAAAGCTTAAATGATTGTTAAATATTAGCACAAAAAAATTTCATTGAAAATAACAAGATAAAATCAAATACATACAGCAACTTTTAGCATTTTCCTAATAAAATGATTTCGTGTAACAAAGAAATTACTATACCATTATATTTAAACACCAATTTACTCCAGAATAAATATGCCAAATGAGATTTTTAAAAAAAATCCATGGAATGTTAAACTATTCAAACAATTAGCATTTAAAAAAATAGTTAGAGATCATTGTTTATGATAACATAATTTGCAAATATGAAATTTTCTTTTTTCTCTTTTTTCTGGACATAAGAAATGAAAACAAAACATTATTTATATGAGTAATTTATCCATAGAGATTCGAGAAAAAAAAGTTTCAACAAAATTTTTACTGTAATCAAATTGGATTTTTAATCAGATTGGTTACCTAAACATACAAACATGAGTAACATTCTTTATACAAAGATATAACACAAAAATCACTAAATAACTATTCCGTGCTCACTACAAATGTATGCTATCAGTTCATTCACACATACACAAAAATAAAATGGCAATGTGTCATTTAAAATATATTTGCCAACATGTATATATTTTCACATACTTTCTCCTTGGGACTACAAATTGATAACTGTACAAAACAAGAAAGTATCGCTTATTCTTTCTTATGATGGTTTTGATCAGATTCAGGGGCAAGCTGCTCGGGTTTGCTACTAGATCGAGAAACTCTCCTGTGGCTCCGATCAGATTCACCTGTTTGTCTCCTAAGACGACTTTCAGCCCGCACTCTTTCTCGTAGTTGGGCCTGTTTAATTTTGATGGTCATACAGCCACTGATGTACAGCCAGCGCCCCTGCAGATAGAAGGAAAGGAATTAACAAAAAAAAAAGTATATTTTTTATTAATGTATCATTTATAATGACAATTTATTTTATGGAATTGTTGTAAAAAGCTGTGGCGTAACTACCACTACAAAAGTTTAACATCATTCACTAGTATATAAAGCCAGGGCTAAAGAGAATACAAGGGCTAGTTCACTCCGCTCTTAGAGCTGAAGCTACGATTTCCCTCCTCATGACGTCACTGTGTCTACAGATCTCGGAGACCGCAAGCAAAGAGATGATAACTTTGCATCTTTCTCTTGTAAAAATAAGTTAGACTTTTTCTGGTTATTAGCCTTCAAACTTTACGTAATTAACACATTATTTCCGTTCATAAACATAGTTAAAAAAAAAACTTTCTTGGTTATTATATTAAAAAATACCATTTTAAACTTATAAAAATGTTTTGCTAGTTGGTGAAAATGACACGATAAATACTTTATTTTAAAAAGTTCAGTTTTAACTTTAACTATTAAGAAAAATGAAGGCATATATCGACACTTTTTTTATCTACATATTCTTTTATAA
>NC_092209.1:15094456-15143561 GCF_043381705.1 Parasteatoda tepidariorum
AGTTGGTTTGTCGTCGGCCTTCTGAGCCCAAGTCTGCGGGTTCGATCCCCGGCCCAGACACCGGATTTTCGGGATGCAGAAAATCCTCAGCGGCCATGTCGTATGATTATGCGGCATGTAAAAGATCCCTGGAGTGCCTTATTGGCTCTTGGCATTTCCGGCAAAATTAAATTCCTAGTGCACTTTAGCATCCAAATAGAGTCTCGGTGATGCCATCTAATGTGGCAGAAACTAGACGTCCAAATTAACATGACCAACGGTATCTCACCCATTGTGGTGGTCCTGAAACAGTGGATACCACCTCTGGAAAACGCACTAGGTCTGCTCATCGGGAAAAACTGATTGTGCAGCTCATTGGAAATAAAAGTTTCTAAATCTTAAGAAGAAAATGAAGTGCAATACACTTTGATATCATTGATAACAGTGAATGTTGATTTTAATAGTAAATTAAAAAAAAGAGGGAAAGATATATGATCAACAAAAAATGTATTCTTTTTAAGTGCATGGTAGAATTTCAAAAAAATAGCCAAACTTTACTACTGTTAAGAAGAAGACAATTGACTGGTTCTCACATAGACATAGTTAAAATATTAGAAAAAAACAATCTTGTTCTTTGCTCTTTTGCATTAATACCAGAAAGAAAATAAATGTCTTTCAATTTAAACCTTTTACACATTATATTGCTCACTTAAATAGCAGAAAATGTATTTTCCTAAATATAATTCCTAAAAACATTTTGTCAATTTGTTTTAATCATACAATCTTTATATTTTTAATTTCCGCATTTTAGCAGCGATTTGGTATTTTGTCATAATAGTAGATTCAATATATTGAGCTTTTATTCTATGTAAATTAGGGTGTTTATAAAAATTTGCTTTCGATTTCTCAGTTTTGTCTTGGTTTGTCCTGCCAATAACAGACAATTCACAGGTTTAATACTCTATAAAAAAATTATGTGATATTTTGCAAATAAAATGAAATTACACATTTACAATATTAATTAGATTGAATTTAAATAGAATCATATCATTTTAAGTAGTTATTTTAATAGTGAGAGAGACCATAAAAATAAATAATATATTTTTAACATCATGTGATGGAAAATATTAATTTTTTTAACGCTAAATTACTATTATCTAGATATTATAACATTACTTAAATATTTTAGAATTTTTAATTTTCTTTCACATTGAATATCATTTAAATACAATATAAACAAAACAAATTCTTGTTTATAATTATTATAAAAAAACATTAGTTCATTTAATAATAGCTTTTAATGATAAATTAACAATACATAAAAAAACAGATTAGAGAAATTAACATATATTTATATTTTATGAGTCAAAAGATCTGTTCTACAAATTTACAAAATCGAACATGAGGATCCTTATTTTAAAATGCAAAATTCTGCATTTTTCAAATTTGTAACTCTTCGGAATGGGGGCAGTATAACAGTTTTCAGAAAGGCAAGACATGTAATTTTATGGAACTACAACAGTTCTAAAAACATATACATTTATTTTAGAGATTAAGGCTTAATTTTCGAAAAATTGACAAAACGTGTCAGCACCATCCTATTTTGCAAATTATAAATGCAGCAAATACAGTTTTTGTGATTTGATACATAACTTAACAATTTTAAAAAATTGACTTTTCCTCACATTTTTCAGCTATTTTAAAGCCATATACATTTCAATTATTGTAAAAACTACTAAGTAATTATATATTTTAAAGCTGGATAATCAAAAAAACTTTTGTACAGTAATTTTTTATGAATTTTTTTTTCCACAAACAATAGAAAAATGTTTAGAATAAGTATGCTATTATATATTTATACTATACATATAATATATTATTATCTATTTATATATTATTATATATTTATATTAGTATATATCATTAACATAAAGGGGATTAAATTAACTGGAGTAAGCAAAAAATTAACAGAAGTGCAGAAATATAAATCAATATATTCAGGGCAGAAAAATTAGGATATTAAGGGAGGACTACAAAACTATTTCCATGAAAAACAATAACATTGAATTTACATCCATAAGAAAACATGACAATAATCTGCGCAGTTGTCCAGATAGTTTTTAAATAAGAAGGCAGTAAGAAAATGAGTTTTTTTATTAACTATTCAAATAATTAATCTTTATTTATTAAAATGACTGAAGTTTTGCTAATAATGACATTAAATTTGGTGACAATGAATATGAAAAAGTGAGGGGGGAAAAGCTCTGAGAAAAAACGGTTATTCAATTATTTAAAATAAAGAATTATCCATGATTATGGCTTCAAGCTAGTTGCAGAAAAAAAAATGCTGAAATTCAGGGTAGATTCACATAAAACTTTGAAAATTGTGAGGAAATACAATATGTGTAGATAGATATATATATATGCACTGAGTCATTCAGTCCTGCCAGCTTTTGCACTTTCCAAGGAAGTACTTCCCAAAATTGAAGTGAAAGACTAATTGAAATGCAATGTTAGTTTCAATGAAATTTCAAGTGCCGTATATTCCGGCGTATAACGCGCACTTTTAATACAAAAAATAAAATTGGAATTTACGGGTGCGCGGTATACGCCGAATATAAAAAATTATAGATTAAAAAAATTTAAATATAGAAAAATACTTTTATTTTAAAGAAATAACATACCTTTACCTATATACTTCATTGATTTTCGTTATTACATAAATAGTTCATTATATTCGTCTTCCACTATCAATTACAATTATTAAAATTTTTTTGTATTATAATTACAACTTTTTTTGTATTATCTGTAAGGTGGGACCTAAACATGTCCCACTCTAAAAGGCTTTCTGGTTTTCTTACGCAACCAGGACGGATTTGCCAGATGTTTTTTACCCACAATTTAGCACCATTTTTGTCCATCCAGAATCCCATTATTGCTCTTTCAATTCTACCCTCATATACATGTCAAATTCAGTTCTTTTATTTTTGCAAAAGATAGGGAAAAATACTTTTTATTTACGATCTTGAAAGATGAGATATTGCACATGTACAATCCAAATTTTCGTGCGCGTTATACGAAGAGTATATCTTAAAAGTTAAAAAAAGTAATTAGAAATTACGGGCGCGCGTTATACGCCGGGGCGCATTATGCGCCGGAATATACGGTAAATCATAGCATTTAAAAACATTTCAGGATTTTAGAAGAAACATTAAAATTTTGCAAAGATCATTACAGAAATTCATACTGTGACATGCTTTAAACCCTATCTGCGACAGTGTTAGAATGATTAGGTACTTCAGGATTATCCTACCGGCCTGTCAACGCTCGTAAAAATGAGCAAATAGTTTGGTGCCATCATAGTGAAAAGCAATTTCCAAAATAAACGTTCTAAACGCATTAAATTTATCAAATAATAATAAGAAGAAAATAATATAAGTGTACAAATATGCAGTAAAAAGTGTAACATAAAGCATCAAAACATAGTAAAAATCTCTATTATTTATAATTACACATTGAATTATTCTGTAATCTAAATATAGATATTATTACAAATCTCTTAGGCGACCAAGAATCCTTGATAGCTTTTAAAGTGCAAACAAACAAACCATTATCCTTGTGCAGGCACTGGTACACAAATTTGTAATATATTTCAACACGCCAAAGAAACTTGCATAGTCAAGGATTACACAGTAAATATGATAAAATTTGAGAGTAATTGGCGTAGAAACTACTCGTACTAAACGTAAACGTAGGAGATAATATTGGGTTTAGCAAAAATAATCAACTGAATAATAAAGTACGAAAATGGTTGATGGGACAATCCTAAAGTACCGATAATTATTATGATAATGCATACTTACAAGCATAACCAAGCAGTTAATTAAAAGTGGTGACGAAAAGACTATCGATATAAACATTCCATTACTATCAAAATATTGCTGTCGAGCGAAATATCTAAATAAAAAAAAAGAATTAATTAGAACATGAATAAAATATTACTGTCAGAACGTATGAAAAAATAATTCCAAAAGCTCTTACTTCCAATTAGTGGCAGCCATTTCATTGATATACCGGGATGAAAGCACAAGTACCACTGCAATATGAGGAAACAAAACATAAATACCAAAAGGAAAGATGATTTAATAAGCATTACTTAAACTAGCTATAGCAAAAAGTTCAATCAATAAATTTTAGAATTCTCCTTTGTTTACCAGTATATAAGAAAAATCCCATACTTCAGCAATATTTAATTTAACATTAATTTGTCATTAATTTAACTTTCTACATTTGTATCAATTCATGATGTTCATGATGAATCATGATGTTCCCAAGGGCGCCGGCAGGGGGGTTCAAGGAGGTGCACTTGCACCCCCTGGCTTTTTTTAAACGATTAAGGAGGTACAGAAAAACAATTTTGTTATGAAAATTTTTTATTAAAACTATTTATTCAAAAACAAATAATTAAGTAATTATTGATACATAACAATTAAAAAACTGTTTAATCAAACAAGAATTGTAATCGTCTTTTTGCTGTCCAAATCTGTTTATAACTTTTTCAATGAATTCTGAGTCATCTTTAAAATCTATTCATATGTCGAACACTCGAAAGTAATTTTTTGTCTAAACTGTCAAAAAAAGATTTATTTCTTTGGGCAGATATCTAAGTTACATTTTTAAATTTCATTTAATAAAATATAAATAATATTATACTTTCTATTAGTTATTTAGTTTAACAAAGAAGTATAACACAAACTGACTTCTCACAACTGTGAAACTTGTTCACAAATACCAATATCAATGTTAAGCGTGTACAAACACGTTAGTATACGAAACTACTGTTTGTAGTTATGTAGGTTCAAAGTCAGTAGCTATGAATCTCAAGAAATGTATCTCGAAAAAAATTAACAGATGAAAGTATATGTAATAACAAAAAAAAAAAATGCAATTACAGAATATCTAAATATAATTTTGGGAGGGGGGGAAGAGTAGTTTGTCAGAGGGTTGCACCCCCTTTTATATTATTCTGCCGGCGCCCTTGGATGTTCCCCCCTCCCAATTGAATTAATAATTTTTTTTTAGGAGAGCATAAAAATTTAAGATAATATATTTTTGAATTCAAAAATCAAAGAAAATAATAGAACGATGAAAAGGACTAAAAACATCAAATTGACTGCATACATATGTGCAGATAAAATAGTAAAGTAAAAGTATGCTTGACTATAAATGATTTAATGATTGTATAATAGATTAAATACTAGAATATTTTTACGATTTCTCTTTAATACAATAAAGCTTTAAGCATATCAATAGGCTTACATTACTAAATGAAATAAAATTGATTTAAATGAATTACGCATATTTTTGAATTGAATCATACAAGCATTGCATTTTGAAAATATTAAAATCAATAAAAATATACTGGATCAAAATTCGCCATAAGATTTCAGGGTTACTACTTCCGGTTGATTTTTACTGATTTCATAAGTATGAAAAAATGTGCCATTCAATATAAATATACTTGTAGTGTTTTCAAGTGTAGTGTTTTCAATATATCGCAATCTTTCAATCAAACTTTCAAGAAGACAAAAACAAATTAATTCAAAAGACTCCTCAAGCTTGCTATAATGTTACCTAAAATATAACAAGCGCCGCCATTTTACACGAATACAGCCAAATAAGGGACAACACTGAAAACATGGCAAAACTTACAATTTATTTATACTGTGATATTAACTTTGTTAAATTTGTTTTAAGCAAACGACCTGTTAGAATTTATAAATTACAGTAAATTCTTAGGATTGGTAAAATTACACGTAAATTTAAACACACATCACAATAATAAAACTTCCTGAACATTAAGCCTGTTCACATATCGCCTCGTAAACATAACATAAGCGGAGAGATACACCAGAAGTTTTCGAAATTACTTCCGATTTTTGGAAGCTTGTTATTGTTTACATGCAGTCAACATATCCATAGTCCATACAAATAATAGAATTAGTGATTTAAAAGATTTTTTTAAATAAAAACCAAGGTTGGTTTTTGAAATAAAACTCAAGAAAAAAAAACATAATCGACAAGTTATTAAATTTTTTTAATTTCTACCCTTTGTTAGGAAAATTATTTGCGAAGATTTAAAAACATTCATTTACAAACATATGTAGGATATGTAAATATACTAGGGTATTTTTTGGTTCATATAATTTAGTCTCTGACCACATAAGTTTTTGAATTGAACATTTAATGTTATAAGTCAGTTATTAATAAATGTAACTACTAATAACAAGTTATGTTGGTTACACTTTCGATTATAGATTTTAAATGTATGAAGGGAGATCTAATAAATAAAATGTTATACTAAACAAAACTTTTTTTCTGCATTTAATTCAAGGTAATTAAATAAACTCTCAAAAGACGTAATATACTCCTGCTCATAGAGATGTTACACACATACACAGTATGTTATGTGTGTCAAACACAATATGTCTGTAACATAACATACAGTGTTGCTACAGAAACACTGTATGTTATGTTACACACATATTGTGTTTTGACACAGAGGAAAGTTCTTGATTACAAAACCATCTGTTTTTGTGTCTTTATTCGTACTTTATTCATTTTATCTTCATAACTAGCACTAATTATAACCTTTCCTTATTTAAACTTATGTCCAATATGAATATGAATTTATGTCCAATAATTTGTAGTTGACTACTAATAATTAAAGAAATTAATCTAAAAGATAAAGACAATAAAGGGAAAACAAAATCATTAAATAAATCACTGTAATATAAAATAATACTTTGTAATGATGTTGATAAAAACAAATTAAAGAAATAATATTACATACATAAAAACATGAAAAATATTCCTTGTAGATTTGTGTGATGGCGAGTTACTACAGTTACGGATATGATCAAAATATGAAACATCATAAGACCTATCAACCATGGTTCAGTCCAGTCAACCTATATTTAAAAAAATTATTAAATGTAAAATATAACACTTTTATTAATTTGTACAGTTTTAAAAATATTGATTTGTACTATAATATTAATTTGCATCAAATCATTAACTATGGATAACTTTTGTCCTCATGGTAAGTTTCTAATACATTACAGAACCCGTTATCTGGAAATCAGAAAACCGGAAAACCAAAAATCCGGAACGAAATTCGATAAATTTCCTCATAAGATTTTACGATTTTTCTTTCTTTTTTTAAAGATGTTTACCTTACCATCATTTTGGAAATAATCATTAGTGTATTAACCTACTTCATAATTTTTTCTTATTTTTAAGATTATTTCCAAATTTTTTTTTTTTACTTGGGTTTAACAATAAAAAAAAGGTTTTTTGTAGCGATTCAGAAAACCGGAAAAATCAGTTATCCGGAATAGCGATGGTCCCGATCGTCCCGGATAATCGGTTCCCTACTGTAATTATAATTTTTTAAGATAATTAAAAAACTTTTGCTAAAATCACAAACAGGTTTATTACATGTTCATACACTTCCGCATTAACTGGCGTAAATTAAAATTTCTAAAAATATTAAACAGAGTTAAAAAAAACTCTGAAATCATAGTATCTGCATGGGTGGGGCAAATATGATACCTGTTTTTCTAAGATTTTAGAAGGTCCTCTTTCAAAGATGTTAAAAAATAAATTTATTTTCAACCGTGAAAAACTTTCCTTTTGTTTTAATTAATTTAATTATACATTATAAGACACTTAAACAACTCATTTAAATACTTTTAGATTATTATTTCAATGTGATCCATAATCACAACATGCTTTACTAAGGGCCCTAAACTTAATTATTATTATTGGTAAAAATATAGTAATAGTATGGAAAATTCTAATTAATGTCCTCTCCCTTAAATGGTTTAAAAACATACGAATTTTTTTTAAAAAATCAATAAGTAAATGTAGGAAAAATTGTAAATAATATTTAGTAGAGATATTAACATTTTTTTATACAATCGATACAGAACAATCGCAAAGTCTTGGCAACTTCCAGGGAGCAACCTACAAGAAACTGAAAAAAAAAAAAGAAATCACAGAAAGGTATAACTTATAGCCACTCTCATGCAAACATTTACTTGCTTTCTTTTTAAAAGAAATTTGCGAGTTTAAAATTTATTTGGCATCTTGGCGATTGTAAATAGTGTGACAGATCGCATTAATATCCCCCATAAAGAGTCAGAAGGTACAATAACAGCAGCGAAAAGAGAATGTAGATGTCTTCTGCTGAAACTTTTTTTGTAACTATAACATTAGAACAAAATTTTAACATAAATTTAGAAATATAATAGTTAAAAAGAAAAAAAAAAGGTTGGACAACTTAAGTTTCAGTGCTTAAGAATCTTTTTTTACTTATTAAATTTGCAATGTGAAAAATATACGTTTTAGTGCAAATAGAGAATATAAATCCCATTTTATACAACATTTTTTCCCTCTTTTTTCAAAGAAGACTATTGATTTTAATCATAAGTTAGTATAATTTTAAATCTGGGAAGGATTGACACAGAGTTGAGCTTTAAAATAGAATAATTCAAAATCACAGATTCTCAATTAATAAAAATAAATAAATAACGCTATAAAAAATAAAGAGTTCACAGTAATAAAATACACAACAAATATCTATTTGGCAAACTTTAACAATCAGACATCATATTTTTAAATTTTTCAGTCAATATGAAAAGAAATGACAGTAAATGATTTAATAACTTAAAATGAAGTAATATTTAGATTTGATAAAAACTGTTTTTCAATGTCATTAAACCATTTAATGTATCATCTTTTTAATAACATAAAAAAAATCAAATAACTTGAAAAATATATATATTTAAATAGATTCATATGGATGACATCGAGGGTTGGGATGTTACATGAAAAAACTTACTTCTTTAAAAAAAGTTAGGGGTTCAAAAACTGTGTTATACATATTCCGAATAATTTTTTCATTTTCAGTTTCCATTTTAAAATATTTCACTTAAAATACGAATCTATCTATCAGTTATATTCTTGGGATTCTATTCCTATCTAAAAAAATAAAGAAGATACGATAAACATTAAATTTTTATCATATAAAAATGATAAAAAAATTCGTAAATATCTTCACTTTGTTTAGCTGAATTCACATAATTTTATATTTACATTAATTAAAACGATAAGGTTGTGATTACAATAATAAAATTATCAACATAACAACTTTTATAACATTAGTATGTTTGAAGAATGCTCACTAGGTAGCGCTACAACTGCTGAAGTATATTTTTAAAAAGTATTAATTTTTACTTAAAAAAATGAATAAATATTCTTCTGATTAGTAGTGATTATTTATAACCAATTCATTCATGCATTCTTTTTATTTTATTATTGAAATCTATTTATTAATGTTTTACTAAACAGAATTTGGCAGTCACTATTTCAAAATACAACTTTTACAGAATTTGTCCATGGTTTTGGTTCGAACTTCGAAATCTCAATCTTCCAAAATGATGGTAATTAAATGAGTGGTGATTGCTTTTTTTGATATTATATTAAACGTGGCTCCTAAATATTGCTCTAATTCTTCAATTGCTTTTATTTTATGTAATTTTATTTAAATACAGTTTTACAGAATTTCTGAATACTTATATGGAATTCAAAATCATTTCAAATTGAGGCAGATAACCTAAGTGCTTTTTTTGATTTGATTACAACACTAAAGGGTTATTTACTCTTTGAGAAAGTGCCTACAGTTACCTATTTAAATTTCATTGAAACTCGAAATTTGTTCGAAGTATTAAGACAAAGAAAGAAAAAAGTTAGCATTTCCATGCTTAGTTTGTATTTTTTATTTGAGTTTGGTATGGTTCATGTAGATTGTTTGGATTATAGTTGTTGTATATTTATTATATAATTTATTCTGCTTCTAGTAACATTCTCTCTATATAAGTACAAAAATATAGTTATTGCATAATGGAAAATGTGAAGATTTCTTACTGTTCTGTAAGTAAATTACAAACTGGTTGATATTTTATCATAACAGTAATTGGTAAAAACCTGGGGCAGATTTCATTTTTGATATTGGAGACATTTTATTAGATACTAAATCACGCATAATACTTGCATTATATACTACTGTAATTATGATTTATATTATAAATTACAGATAAAAAATGTAGCCGAAAATATTGAAACTATCAATAGGTTTTTCTAAAGATACTCTTAATACTCTAAGACCCTTATTATAACTATTTGGTTTATATTACAGGTAATAACTATGAATTGTTAATTATTATCAATTCAAATATTGATATTAAATCTTTTTAGTTACAATTTAGGCAGCTTTTTTAGATTAAGAAAAATTAAAGTGTTTGCCAATAATTGTCTGATCTTAACATATAAATTTTTTTTATTTATTGATTCTCAAAATTTGTTGTTATTAATAATATTCAAGGAAATAGAATCTGTCTAACCACGTGAACCAGGCTTTGGAGGAAATTCAGACAGACCTGGAGAAATTTTTGGTCTAAGAAAGTTCTTACAAAATTTTTTGTTAAAATATTTATTGCTTTTTCAAAACTTCTTCTTGTTAAAAAATATATCAACTTGTATATTTATTTGTTTGAGTTCCTTAAGTTTATAAGTGGGATCTTAAATTTAATTTTTATAAATTATTACTATTTCAATATACAGTGCTACCTCGAGATACGAGTGCCCTAACATCCGAGTTATTTAAGATACGAGCTGTCTGGCGAGCGAAGTTTTGTTTTGAGATGCGAGCGACAGTTGAGATACCAGGAACGGCCATGCAAACCCTTCTCGTCCTCGACAATGCTCCCGCTCACTCACCGAACCTCGAACGTGACATCCTCAAAGAATAGAATTCAAGTTTATAAAGTTTCTCTATCTACCACCTAACACCATTCCTATCCTGCAGCCTATGGATCAGCAGGTGATTTATAATTTTAAAAAGCTGTACTCTAAGCACCTGTTCCGGCGCTGCTTTGAGGTGACAGAGAACACAAACCACACCCCTCGAGAGTACTGAAAGGACCACTTTAACATCGTGATATGCCCCAGAATTATTGATCAGGCCTGACTGAGTGTTACAACGAGGACCTTGACTACTGCATGGAAGAAATGTGACCTGAGCCGAAAATTGTGCTGTCGCCTGAGCCTGTAGCTTCGAAGGATTCAAACGCGAAGTTCCAGTTGAGAAGATTGTGTCTCTGGGAAAATCCATGGACTTAGTGATGGGTGAGAGAGAGACATGAACGAGCTTGTCGAGAAGCACTCTCAGGAACTGACGACCGAGGAATAACAAGAGTTACAGTCGCAGCAGCATTCTGGGGTTCTGCAAGAAATTGGTTTCGAGGAAGACCCAGAGGTGAAGGAGTTTATCTCTACAAGTGAGATAAAAGAGTTCTTAGGAATGTGGGAGAGAATTTTACAATTTGTGGAAAAGAAGCACACCGAAAAAGTTGCAAGTTGTCGTAAACGGAGCTATTTAATGACACTTGCCTAACACATTTCTGCTACATTCTGAAAAGGAGGAAGAAACAAACCTCCTTGGACAGTTTTTTTTAAAATCCAGCTAAAAAAGCATAGACCAGTGAAGAGAAAATCAGTGACTAAAATTAAGCATACAGTAGTATTTAAGTTGTGTGTAAGTTGTATTTAAGTGACCAAAATACAAATATGTATGTACACTTTATAAAAACAGTTTTTTTTTGCTTTACATTCTCTTTTATTATGTTTTCTTACAATATTTGTCTTTTATCAACAAATTTTTCTTATTCAAAAACGCATAACAAAAAAAACTGGGTTAGTAATTTTGAGGCTGGAACGGATTAATGGCATTTCAATTAATTTCAATGGGGAAAATTGCTTTGAGATACGAGCAAATTGACATACGAGCAAGGTTACGGAACGAATTAAACTCGTATCTCGAGGTATCACTGTACATACANAGAATTGTATGAAATCAAATGAATTTTTTTCTTATATAAATTTTATTTTCCAAAAATATTTTAAAAAAAGTTAAAGCTAAAATTTTTGGTGAAATATAGATCCAAAAAGAGAGAGCTCTTAAAATTTTCTGCACTCCTGCTTATATTTCCATTATTAGTGAACTAATTATAATTTTTAAAAATGTAGCTGTTTGTTTAAATGAGTTAATAACTTTTTCAATCTATCAATTCAAGGATATAATTAAATTATTATTAGTATTTAGTATAGTTATTAAAATAAATGTCTGAGTTACATGTTATTTTATTATGTTATAATGGCTTTAGTAGGTATGTCTACATTATGGTCTATGCAGGTTAGCATCAATCAAAAGAATAGTTTTGAATTTCGATCTTATTCTTTCAAAACTGAAAAGTGAACTTTAAGTAGGTTCTAAAGGCTTCAAAACTCTCCCTCTTTATTATTTTTTTTTTTGGATGCTTTTGGGAAAGGAGGAGTTAAAATGAGAGTAAATTGAAATTGATTTTTCCTTTAGTGAATAAGATGATTGTTGAGTGTTTTTTTTACTGAGTTGATTGTTTTGTATTTTCATTCTCAATAATTTAACACATTAACAGATTGGATAAATTGCAATTTTATTCATAATTATTTAACATTTTCTACATCAAAATTCGGGTTTTTGATGGTATTTGTCAAAGCAAAAAGAGTTTCATTCTACTATAATCAGGGGTCTGTTCAGGCAAAATTTACTAACGTTTAGCAGTACCTCCACAAATTCAACTTTAGGAAAAACAGTGTTTCACAAAATACTTTTTCTTAAAATTTTCTTTCTGTATCCTTTAAGTAACAATAAATCCATATTTTTTTGTAGATTTTTTAATATAATTTTCACAAATTATGTCTAAATTTTCACAAAGTAGGTACCTCTAAAAAAAAACTAGACAGACCCCTGATAATGTATGTTTATTTATAAAGACTTCATATTTATAATAGCTAATAATTATCCTTACGCCAAAATTTTGGTTTTTGACATGAGGGATAAAAGTATGGTTAATACTGGATAAAATTGTCAAAAGTCCTGCTATTTGATAACTTCACAGTTCATATTTTCGAATTATTAAAGTATTCTTTTTAGTTTTTTTATTTACTTGCATAGTGGTTTTGAATATGCAACTTAAAAGTTTGAGTTCCAAATGTATTTTTTTTTCTTGTGTACTTTAAATTTTATTGTTATGTAATTTTTTTAGAAAACTAACTTTTAAATATTGTTATTTATATTATTATTTGATATTTAGGTTTGTTGCTTGCTCTGAAAGGAAGATTTAGCTTTTGAAGTACTATATTTAACAAGTATTTCAGTTGGAAGAGAATGCAAGAATCTAAACAAAGGTATTTGTGATAAAATGTTTATTATTATTCAGTTATATTTAGTGAACTATGCATTTTATTTTGTTTCATTCATAATTTCCATATAATAAATTCCAAATATTTCAATATGCGTCAATCAAATTATTTTTAAATAATTTAAAAAACTTTTTTGCATTGAGGATATGATAATTTTGAGAAAGTGTTTTTATTTCCTTGCGATTTTATTCAGGAATGCAAAATAATGAAATCAATACAGTTTAGTATACAGTTTTTTTTTTAGTATACAGGTTTTTTTTAAAAACAAAACAAAAAAAAAACATTTTCTTATACAAGTTGTGAACGGACAAAGCTAATTCAGTCTAGCTGACTTGAAAAATGTAGCATTTAAAAAAAACAATTTTTTAAGTTTTTATACATACAGTACACTCTCCATTATCCGTGCGTGGATTATCCGGTTTGCGGATTATCCGTGCCCATTCCGGAGTCACACGAAAAATATAAAGAGAAACATTTTAAAGATTAAAAAAAAAATATTATTCATGAAGTTATAACACTACTAAATTTTTGGAAGCAATATTCGTTAGTGGATTGAAGTATATCGAATATCAGCAGCATGGTCAAAGGTAAAATCGTCTACTTTATCACGATCTTGGAGAAAGATAATATCGCTTGATGAGCAATCTTCTTCAGATGTTCAAGAAAAATATGATAACAATATTCTCAAACAAGCAAAAGAAATCTGAGGTTTCGAAATTCTTGATGAAGAAAATTTTGAAGATTTGTTTCAAAGTGATGCATGTGAGCCTGACTTCCAGTATTTGACAGATGGAGACATCGTTATGTTGTTAAATCAATTAGTGATGATAGTAACTGATTCAGAAGATGTAGTAAATGAGGGAAATACAATTTCTATTTCTGCTGCTCTGTGGAAATTTTATTAGATTATTTGATTATGGTGACATTACTGCGGTTCGTAAAACATGTGTAAAACATATGACGAAGACGCATTACACAATTTTTTAAAAGAAAAATTCCTAGTTTGATGTTATACAGCATGCAAATGTCAGTAATTTTTATATTTTTTGTACTGATATTGATTTTTTCTCTAATTAAGAGAGTTTTAGGACTATCCGTGTTTTTCGATTCTCCGTGCTCCCTGTCCCGGTGATTAACCCGGATAATTGGGAGTGCACTGCATATGTAAGGAGCTGTGCAAAAGTTATATATAAACGTAGATATTTTTCTTGCTCTTAAATCTTTAGGTGTATCATCTTAAAGTATTAAAGCATCTTTAAATAAGGAAGAAGAAAAAAGAGAAGATTTTCTGAATTCTTTCAGTTGCCTAACCCACGAAATATATTTTTTTCCGTACAAGATTCAAGACTCAAGATCAAAAGCCAAGATATAAAATTACTTATTTTAATAACTCAACCAGCTCCCTCTTTTTTTTCTTCATGTTCTTTTTCATTAAGCTTTTCTCATGCTTTTTCTCATCATGCTAATGTGTGCACTTTTAAGTTACAGAATTCTTTAGATATTTTTACCGAAAATTATGTGGATTTGTTAACTAAAATATTAAATGTAAGTTGATATTTATCTAAAAAAAAATCACACAAAGTGATATATTATTTTTTGGACTGTCTCTAAACAATGTCTCTTAAGTTTCCGTGTAATTAAAAGCTTAGTTGGCAAACTATTTTTTTTAAAATTATTTATTTTATTTATTAAAAAAATATTTTTGCTTTGTCTTTTCCAGAGTTCTCTCTAGGAATAAAAAAGGGTAGTTTGCCCTCTCTCAGAAAATGCAACTTTGAGTTTTATAAGGGCGCTTACTTAACACCGTAAAAATTTATCAAAATGTTTAATTTTATGTAATAACTGAATTTTATCCTCAACCAATTTTAAATACCTTCAAATACTATTTTCTATGTATGTTTAAAATTATTTCTCTCTCATTATCGAAATAAGAGAGAAATAAATTCTCTTCTCTCCAAATATGTTTATTCTTTATAATATATATATTCTATATATTCTCTCTCATTATCATAAAAAGAGGTAAGAGGCTTCTTTCTATAATTTAAACTGAATTTTAAAATCACTTAGAAATTTATTAATATCCTCTCCTGAAAAAAGTAAACATTTAACCAGTTAAGAATAATCCTAACGAAGTGAATATTTGTAATAACAATCATAGCCTATAAACATTAATTTTACCTGGGTGTAATTATTATTTAAACTGTTAATTAATCTTTTTCAAAATGAAACATGAATAAAAAGCCAGTGTTTTTATTGGGATAGTGACTTATTTTTATAAAAAGGGCCAAGAGGATGCATTAATTGAGATCCACAGGCAAACAAGGCAGGTCGGCCTTCTAAAAACGCTTAGGGAGTCTTTTCTTTACTTTAAAACATCTTTTAAAAACTGTCTTTTCTTTAAAACATCTTAATAATTTTTTTCAACTAGTACATTTCCTTCTATTTTCTTAAATATCTTTATTTTTCTTCTCTTCTTTATAGAAAAAATTATCGCAAAACTGTTAGCCCATTATTTTCTGATGCTAAAAATATTCCAAGGGCTTCAAGACATCACAGTCATTCAGGTAAGAAGACGCATTTTACTAAAAAAAGAACGCACGAAGAAGCAAAGACAAAAGTCAAAAAGAGTAGAAAATGGCAAACTTTTAACCATGCTACTTTGAAACATACCCATTGTGCTTCAAATTATGTAGGATCTGAAAGATTAACAAAACAGGTTGGATTTTTAACAAAAGGTAAAATTTCTGATTCTATATCTCGATTAGAGAAAATAATTCCTAGTAATTTGAAGGCACGGACCAACCAAGATTTGCACAGAATATTGAAGTCTGCAAATCAATCTCAACATTACATGCCCTCTAGTTTCTCGGAAGACGATTCATTGGAGAACAGTTCACCTAACTGTTCAAATCCTTGCAATGAAGTAAACAATTCTCCTATGAAATGTTTCACTAGTCCCCCACGCCAACAAGAAACTTTTATTTCTAAAATAAATAAAATGGCTCAAACAACATCCAGTTTACTTCAAGAAAATTGTTCTGTTTTACTTGATAATGATTTTCACGTATCTGCTCTGACTGTGACTGATACATTGTATCCAGTTATTGCTAACACAAATAAACAAATCTTTAAAGAAATTTCTAATCTAGGAATACTAAGAAAGGAATTGTTAAGCATTAAAATGCGATATCATTTAGATGAGAAGACTCCTTCTAGTTCTAGTAATAATGATTCCTCGCAAGACGTTTTGAAATCTTCTGATGATAATTTTGAATTGAATCCAATTTTGACCCAAGAAGAGTGTCCTCCTGAAATTTTCAAAAAAAAATTTGAATTAAATCCTATTTTAACTCGAAGTCCAAGAACTCCTAAAGATTTAATGCACCTTTTTCCTAGTGTTCAGAATAACAGTTTGAGTAGCATAGAGGAGGCGGAGAAAGATAATGAGGACGATAATTCATCTCATTCAATGAAAAGTATCGTTGATTATAATTTTTTAGAGCAAAAATCCTGTTCTAGCTCTGATTTTGATGATAAACATATGACATTAGTACCACAAACTCCTTCTTCAAATGGTAGTCCAGCTTGGGTACCTGTTGTATCACCTATTAAGTTTGAACCTAATTTTGCACCTACACCTAAATTGTATTATAGACAAAAAATGTTTTAAATAAGTTAAATTTTTTATTAATTTTAATATTGTAAAATGTTCTTAATTTTAACTTCTCAGGTTGAAGGTAATTTCACTTCACCTAAGTAAATCATGCCATTAACTTGTGTTAAATTAATTTCACCTAAGCTACAGCTTATATTATGTTATAGATCTATATATATCTAATATTATAATTTTTTCTTCAAGCATTATAAAGTACTGGACTTAATGTTGAATTTTCAGATGTAAATATAATTCTGTTTAGCTTGAATAAATATCTAAATAACAGTTCAAAGTATTTTTTTTTTATTGAGACATACTTAAACTGCATTCAAAATGAAAAAAAAATATTGTTGAGACGCTAGACTTAAATCAGGTATGTGATAGTAATTTCAATAATTTTATCAAATTTAATGCACAATAAAGAGCCAAATATGATCCTTTAATAGTCAATATGAGGGCGTCATGCATTCCACTAAAAAATAATTGAGAAAAAAACTCTACTCAACTAACAGAAAATTTTATTATTTCCCAAACTAATTTTAATAAGTACTGAATTTCAACATTAAAATTCCAAACTGTTGAGGTATATTAAGTAAATGCAGAGGTATAATGTACCAATATATTGGAACTAAAATTTTCTATAACTGAAATGTCTCAACAGCCGTCGAAAGCATATCAAAAATGTATTTTAGGGGTTTAATTAAAAATGTACATTAGGGGTGCATAATCTTTTTGAGTGAAGAGCCACTTGTACAGATTGAATAACGAAGTGCCGCACTCGTGTTTAGACATGTTGACGGCAAATATGGTAGTTTTTGTTATGGTGTTCTAAGCACTACAATTGGTAATGTATTTACAAAAAATTAAATTCTTCTAATTATTAGAATTATTTTATTTTCATTAGATTATTTTTATTATTAGGATAATTAAAATTCATTTAAAAAACTAATATTTTTTTTCTCTTTATATAAAAATTTATACATCAAAAAAATATACATACATATATATTAGGGAAAAGAAATGTTTTTTTCTTTTTTTAAATATCATGGTAATACATAAGTTTATTTTAAAATAAATTCTAATAAATAAAAAAATAAAAAACTCACAGAATGAAAATATAAAAAAAAGATATTTTAATGAGTAATATAAATTCAAATTAAATATTTAAATTAAAGAAAATTTATAGGGTTTAAGCAGAAACAAAAAATTAAAATAAAGTCATTATAGTACAAAATAAGATTCAATATTTGGCATTATTCTTCAGATATTTGCATTTTAAATTATTAGAGTAATTATTTTAAACAGGAAATGTTTTTTGCACAGGACAGGAAAAGCACAGCGATAAATGCTTTTAAATAAAGAAGGAAAAAAAAATAAATAATTTAGATTTATGTTGAAATTGGCATAAAAAAAGCTTGTCAAAAAGTTATAAATTAATTGTCTGATTTATAACTCGCGATATATCATATTAAATGTATTAGGATTTAAAAAACCACATGGAAATTAGTAGTTATAGCTGTCAAAATAATGATTGAAAATTACTGGATTTATGATGAAATCTGCAAAAATAAAAATGTCAAGTGATTATTCAAATTTGAAATTCTAGTATTGTAATATCACATTAGCTGGTTTTGTGTTTGATCCCCCAACAATTTCAGGGATTGAATCTCCAATGCAGGAATAAATATCTTAACAATCAGGTCTTTAATTTTGTTGGTAGGTAAAAAAAATTCTTTAACATTACTCTTTGTTTCAAGCTATTCTTTAACCTTAGTATAAAGAAGAAAAAAGGTTTACTTTCTATCAAAAATTTTCAAGATCTTCTGAAGCTTTAAGGTAATATAAATTCCTTCTTTTTTTTGTAAGAATTTAATCTTTTAACATCCACTTTTAGAATGGGGGATCTAGGTTTTAACATACAATTTTCAAAAAGTTAAAGATTGAGTTCAGGATGTGAAATTTCCATTTTTGTACTTGTAAATTTGAACATGACTTTAAGTAAAATCCAAACACTGGAAGGGCAGAGCTTCCTCTACATTATTTTCCTGTATTTGCGTACTTTGCATGCACTTCTAAAATGTCCCTGTTGAAAGTCCTACAACTTTTGAATGTGTTTGGTTACAGTTGATAGGTAGATTTTATGGACTCACAGGTTTAAATTATTGAAGCAATCAACAAATATGTTGTGCTTACACACTCAGGTGATGCTTTTAGTTTAGGCAAAATATCAAGTTTAAGAGCAAAAAATTATGAATATTCATAAAATTTAAAATCTGATTTATGTGACTATTTTTCTTTTTCTTTAACTAATGAGATGAAAAGATTTTGATTTGAAACATTTAATTCTAATAACAGCTGTTTTTCCAACGTTTAGTGACTAAACCATTTCCCACTTTTTTTTTTTGACCAATTCAAAAATATATAAAGATTTCTGAATCCTTAGGGAATGGTTAATGTGTAATCATTGTAGATTTTAATGTTTTTTATTTTTTCTAATTTAAAAAAAGGAGCCATAATAGCATGATTGTTCAGGCACTAAACCGTCATTACAAAAGACCAGGGTTCTTTCTCCAGTGTTGGCTTGAAGCCAATCCTGCTTTAGATTGATAAGTTTCAGTTTGTCTGTCATGTAAATGAAGCTGGTGCTTAATGCTTATCACATTGTCTTCACAAGCGCTCAAAGGTGTTTAAAAACTTAACCTTAATAATCCTCAACAACGAACAATTTACTGTAGTAGGAGTACTTTACTTTTAAATTTATAAAATTATTTTAAAACTCCTTTCATACATAATATTATATTAAACAATATATGTTAAAATTTATGTGTCACAGTTGTTAAACCTGTGAGCGTAGATTCATCAGACAAGGCAACAAAGTTTGGACAATCTGAGAATTTTTTTTTTTTTTTATTCAAGAAAGCCAGCAGCTTAAAATTTGGAAATAGCTAGAACTCATGCTGAGATGTTTAATAAATAAAGTACCCTAATGAATCAAATTATTAATCTTATATTTTGAATTTAAAAAAAAAATACTTATATGAAGTTGCTTACTTTCTTTAAATGACTAATGTAAGTTATCTTTAAAAATTTTGGAGTTCATGTTGTCTGAGTAATATTTGTATGCTTAAAATAACATTCCTTGTATTATATTATTTAACTTAAATAACTAAATATTTGATCGATATAATTTTCTAGGTAATATGAACTAGATGCAAAGGTTCATCCAAAGACTGTGTCAAAATTCATTGCTCAAGACTTCGAAAAATTTTCCTTTTGTGATGGAAGGCTCTAACAGAAGGATCTTGAGATCCAGAATCCCTGCTAAAACTGATACTGAAACTATAGTTGAGAAAAAAACCCCAAAGAAATCGACTGTTAAAACTCAGTCAACAAAGAAACCACTTTCTGAAAAAATAAAGAAACAAAAGGATAAAACCGTTGTAAAGAAAGAAACAATCAAATCAGAATATTTTGAAGACAAAGAAAAGCTAATCAAATCAGAAGTTCAATCAGAGTACAAGGCCAAACTTATTAAACCAGAAATTCAATCAGATTATGCAAGCAACACCACTAGAAAAAGAGTTGCCATCACCACAGAAGAGGGTTGTTCTGTTAAACCAGAGAAGGCCATTAAAAAGGAACCAGAAAGTGTCTCGGATATTGAGGATGGAGTCTGGAAACCGGAAAACTGGAGACAAGTATTAGATAACATTTTAAAAATGCGTAAAATGTATGTTGCTCCTGTGGATAGTTTAGGTTGCGAAGAATGCCCTGAGGAAGGAGTACTGCCCGAAGTAATGTTAATTTATTTTTCTGTGTTCATTGTTATGTTTTTATGTAATGTTTATTAGTAATAAGTTGTTACTTATTCTATATTATGTTCTAAGCCTAAATCTAAAACATTTAATACAAATTCAAGTAATTAAACATAATTTAAAACCTTTAATGCCATAAAAGTTGCTTAACCTTCAGTACTAGTCAAGATCCTAGTAACTGAACATGTGTTCAGTTACGTGTTAGAATTTTCTACATTATTCTTAACACCTCCACCATTAACCCCTTAAGGCATGAGTTTTTTTTCCAGAAGAACTGGTAAAAAAAAATATTTTTTTTTGTTGTTGACAGAAAATGAATATATAGGTATAGTGTAAGTTATTTTTTTTAATTTCACTTGTGGGAATGACTAGGGAGTGGGAGTTGGTATCAAAGTTAAAAGAAAAATGACATCAAGGATTAAACAATTTGATTATCTACTGTACAAACAAAGATTAAGCAATTTGATTACAGGTTTATTTTCAGTTTTGAAATATTAAAATCAAATTAAATCAATATATCATTTAATAATCAATGAATTAAATTAATAGATCAAATAGCTAATCATCAAAATACACCACATTTATAACGTAAGAAAATGCTGCATAGTGGTGTCATCTATGGTAAATAAATTTAACTATTATCCAGACCATTCATTTTTACTAGAGTGGATCTCAGACGGCATTAGAAATAAAATAACTCGAGATACAAGATTGCCCGTGTTTCACACGGGCATGTGCAAATTTGCCGGTAATTTTAAAATATGTGGCTTAATTAGTGCAAATCTACGCAAAACTGTTTGTAGTTTAAATTTGATTCTAATTTTTTTAAAAAAATTATGGAAAAGAATAAATCTGTATAAAAGTCAAACTGTATAAAACACAATTACATTATTGAGTTTCTTTTAAAATTACTGGTCCTTACTTTTTACTGAGTTATATTATATTTTATTTTAGCCGTGTAATATTTTGCCCTACAACTTATGTTACTTTATTTGTTAATTCATTCAAATGTTTTATAATTTGAATTGAATTTTTTTTTCTTATAAGAAATTGCTTTTTAGTTTATTAATCTAAACCAAAGTTGTAAACTGCTGTACATAATTTATTATTTATTTTTGTTTAAAATTGAATTAATAATTTTTTAATGCAATACATTCCAATTTCAATGCACCGAAAGTTATAAGCTTTTTTGTTAAAACTATTTGTAAAGTATTAAATAAAAATTAATATGAACTTTCATCACTTCATACTCCATTAAGCTCAATTAGAGTGCAGAAAGTTATAAGATCTTAAATCATCCTTCTAATGATTAATTGTATGTAAATCACATGTTTTTTAATCGTAATTTTAATGGAGATAATCTTCATTTAAATGACTTTAAATGATATATTTTTTAAATTATCTGTTAGGATCTGTATACTTTAGTAAGAGAGATTTCCATATCATGATCTGTGGCAGAATAATCGTTTAATCCTCGCAATTTCCGGGCAGCTGCCCGCAAGAAACTGAAGAAACATCACAGAAAGCAACCAACTGAAAAGGTATAACTTGTAGCCACACGCGAGCAAACATCTACGTGTTTTATTTAAAAAAAAAAAATTGCAAACTTAAAATCTATTTGTCACCTCGCGATTGTAGTTGATGTAACAGATCATAATGCGAAATATCCCCTTTAGTATTCCTTTTTAGTTATTTCATTTCTGAGTGACTGCTAATGTTTTCATTTCAGGTGTTTCGATATCAGACATTAATATCTGTGATGCTATCAAGTCAGACACGAGACGAAGTTACATTTGCAGCGAGCCAACGTCTCATTGAGCATGGATTGACTGTTGATAACATTCTCAACACTCCGGATGAAAAAATTGGAGAACTTATTTATCCTGCTGGTTTTTGGAAGGTGATCATTTTCTTTATTTTATTTTACCTTGTGATATTTGCATGGATGCTTTGTTTATTGAGTGGATTGTTTATTGAAGATTGCTTTGTTAATTAAGTAGTATAATGTAATCATTTAACTGCACTGTAACATAATAATTTAATATGTATATATATTTAAACTTTTTGATTTAGTCGCAACACATTTTCTGAACTCTTTTTCCGATTTCTTAACTTGAATTACTCCTTGAGCAATTCCACCATTTATGAATGTTATATTTGCTGACTTCATAAGCTTATAAATTAAGCTAGTAAAAAATTAGAGCAGTTTTAATATTTTTTGTAAAACTAATAGACGTTTTATAATTTTTTTTTGCTATTTACACTTTCTTCAATTTTTTGAAACTTCAAATGTTTAAAAAATGTTTTAAAATTAAAAGTTATGTATGTATTGGATGGTAAATTTTGAATTAAGCCTGTAACACTCAGTTTTTAATTTTTTAAAAATTTTAATCTAATAAATGTGACAAGAATTGAGAGTAAGTTAGTTTTAAATGACTCCAAAACTTATTTTGTTTTGGAAAAAATATTAAAAGTATTTTTTTTTTAAATGAGTTATATGCTTTCAAAATTTTCAAATAGCACATTCCTAAATGGTGTAATTACCATTTTTTTTAAAAGTTTGTCAATTTAAGTGCTAAATTACAAACAAAATTTATTATTGCTATTGCATATGAAATTATTATCGCATATTAATATCTACAAATATGACATTCCTAAATGGTGTTATTGTCTCTTTTGAAATTTTGTCAGTTTGAGTGCTAAATTACTTACAAAAATTATTATTATTACATTATTTATAATGATGAAACAGAGAATATCTCATGACTATGATTTTTATCAAGATTTTAATTGCATAGTAAAACTTTAAACTATATTTTTAAAATATATTTTCAGTCTAAAATCAAATTCATAAAAAATACTTCTCAAATATTGAAAGACAAATACAATGGAGATATCCCGAGGACATTTAAAGAATTGATCAAGTTACCAGGTGTTGGTCCAAAAATGGCCAATATTGTTATGAGTGTGGCTTGGAATGATACAGTGGGAATAGCTGTGGACACTCATGTTCACAGAATATCCAATAGGCTAGGCTGGGTTCCAAAGCCTACTAAAGACCCTGAACAGACTAGAAAGGCTTTAGAAAGTTGGCTTCCAAAGTATGTAGATTTAATATTTACTACTTATTGAAACCTTTTTGTGTAACTTATTTTTTATTTTTGAGTACAATCTCGGTCGATTGTTTCTCACGGGACCATTAAATGCAAGCGTAAATAGATATGGCAAAACAACAAATGTGAGTCAACATTAAATGTGAAATTGAAAAAAAATTAAAGTACTAATTGGGATGTAATGGACTTGAAACTGGTAAATTTGCAATAAGTATAAAAAATTATGCTCTTACTGTGAAAATACAGTACGAAGTCCTATATCCGGACATCTGTTTGCCGGGAGAGTCTATTTTCGGGACACTTTTTAACAATCAAAATAAATATAACTCTTCCCTTTTCGAAATTTTTTTTGACACTTGTACCTTATTAAGAAAAAAGTATGTATAAGAGTCGTCTACTTTTCTGCAGATTTCCATTTTATTATTTTTTCCTGGACTTCTGGTTTTCATCCAGTTTAAATCCAATTGTCGCTGCAATATGAAAAAGAAAATGGATATCATGGAAATGAAAATCTGCATTTTCCTACAGATTGAAAAACTCTCATATTTTTTTTCTCACGTCGATTAACAGGTCACATTAAAGGATTATTACTGTCTAAAACCACTTGCTCAATTTAATAGTGTGCAAAAATTTCATAATTTGGAATGACAATTTCATAATGACTAAAGCGAGTCATTAAGTGATTCTTCAAATGTGCGATTCAGAATCTGCGGATCGCAATAATATTGTATTAAAAATGAAATTGAAATTTTAAAAACTGTGTGGAAATTCTAAACTGTAGGAAATGGGGTCCATAAAACCATGCAGACAATAAAATCGTCACAAGTTTAGTGCATCAAAAAGTTCTACAAATGTGCAATTCAAAATTATAAATGCAGTAATAAGCTTTAGCAGCAACTATGAAAATCAATAGCAGTAACTGATAAAAATGCAATTGTAAATCCATGTTGGATTGCAGGTGAATCGTCAATGCGAAATTTGCCGAAAGAAATAATATCAAATTGAAAATTGAGATTTTAAAAACAAAGGGAAAATCCTTTTTAAAAACTACCAAAAACATTAGGCAAAACCACACAGATTTACTGTGGAATCGTCGCTAATCGAGCAGACGGAAAAATTATTACAAACTGAAATGTGTAATTCGAAATTTGCAGTGTGTTATAATAGCATATTAAAATATTAAGATTTTAAAAACCGTGTGGAAATCTGTAACAAAACCTATGAAAATAACGCAACCACACAAAACGCGTGGATTTATTGGTTGTTGATTGAAAATGAGGTTAGTTTTTGTCCATTTTATTTTTTATTGAATAAGGAAGTTTTGATGTCTGTTTACTTTAAAGACCTATTATCTGGGAAAATCTTATTTACAGACTTGCTTAAGTACTGGCCATTCCGAATTTGTGACTTTCCACTGTATTTACAATGCAAAAGAAAGATTTAAAAAAAAACACATTTATTTATTTGAAATATTTGGAAGTATTAATTTGTAAGATTTTTCTATAAAATTAATTTGTGAACTTAAAATGTTTCCTCATTGTTTCAAAAGCTCTTAGGTCAATGCTAAATGCTTGCAATGGTTTTGCTTCTATTTTACCCTTTTCATCAATATCAGTTTGTACTTCAAGTACTACAACTTTTTGTTGAACCGACGTGTGTAGATTCCTTTGGAATTTTTTAAAATATAAGCAGTCTACAGTTTTGTACCTATGATCACATATAAATTTACTGCTAGTGTGTTTCTATTTATTCTAACACATTAAAATTGTTAACTTATAAAAATTTATCTAATGGTATTATCATTCAATACTTTATTATCATTGCTATTTTAATAAATACTAACTATAAATCAAATGAATTATTTTGACTTTCTATTTAACAAAGATATCTTGTATTAAAATTGGATAAATTATTAAAAAGTTAAACATTTTATTCTTGAAAAACAATTCATATTTACTTTGAGTTTTAATAGATAATGATAATTTTTTGAAAATTTATTTTTATAGCGATAAAACTTCAACTAATTCATAACTTTCATAAACTTCAACTATTAAAATATGAAATAGTGGTACATTTTATGATGTATATGAGTATATAAGTTTCTTTTTTGTATAAATATATGAAAAATTTTAAAATAGCTCTAATTTAAATCATATAAATCTGGAACATTTTTCTTTTCAAATTTTCTCTGGAAATATCAAGGAATTTGGTTTTATCTGGAGAGTGGCCACCCTGTTTTCTACAGATTGAAAAAACTTCAGTTTCTTCATCTTTAGGATAAAAAATTACTGTTTTTTTTTATTATTTCTAAAACGAAATAAATTAATTTTTTAAATTAGCTTAGTTTTATTTTCAAATGTCAGTAAGGCTTCTGAATAGGACTGTGCAATATTAGAAATTATATATCGTGATGCATCGTCAGCTTTGCATCACGATATGGCGATGTATCGCGATATAGTATTTTTGAATTTCATTTACTTGTAAGGCACAGAAAGTCAGACTTCATACTCAGATTGATTTAAATCAATTTATAAATTTGAAGATATATATGTTTTGCTTAAGAAAGATATTAAATAAATTGACTACAATGTACAAATCTTACTTAAAATATTTATTGAAATGTTTGTTTAGAAATTCATAATACGCGTAAAACAAAGTGTTAAAAACTTTTTTAAAGCGTTTTTTACAAATTAATATTTTCTTGTACTATTATGCATAAATAATTACATAATTATTAAGTTCGATCGTAATGTTCAATTTCTAAATGAAACGTTAAAAATTATTTGTATGTTTAAAACAAAGTGCTAAATAAATTTTAGAAAAAAAAAAAACGCTTTTAAAGCACTATTTTTTATTATTATCATTTCAGTTATTATAGTTCTATTATAGTTCATTTACGTCACACTAGAGCTGCACAATGGGCTATTGGCGACGGTCTGGGAAACATCCCTGAGGATGATCCGAAGACATGCCATCACAATTTTGATCCTCTGCAGATGGGATGGCACCCCCGCTTCGGTAGCTCGACGACCTGCACGCGAAGTCGAGCACTTTACGGTAGAACAGTTTAACGAGGACCAATACCGCACACCCTCGGTCCCTACGCAGACTGATCCAAGTGGTCACTCACCCGCACACTGACCGCAGCCAGTGATGCTTGACTTCGGTGATCTGCAGGGAACCGTGTCTTAACGATCAGTCCACTGCGGGACCTTATCATTTCAGATAAATAATTAAATTAAATTAAATAATGACCGAATTATGAACGAAAAACAAAGTAAGATTTAATTTCTTAAAAATAAAAAAATTGTGATATTCGATAATATATTTAGCTAATTAACAAATAATATGAAAAGAATATTTTTTAAAAAAAATTATTATACTCTCTAATAAAACGAAGTGCTAAATGATTTAAAAAAATGAATAAAATACGCAAACCTTTCAAATTTTTTTGTATAAACAAAGTTGATTGACTTATGTCCAAATCCAAATGACAAAAATAAATTTTGTTTTAACTTTATTTCTAAAAATAAAAACAACAAGATTTATAAATTTAAAATCAGTAATAAAAACTCATTAAATTATTAGAAGTTTCATCCAAAAAGTTTTTAATAAATTAAAAGAAAGTAAAAAAATAACCTAACAAATTCAATTCTTTATGGGCGCCTAAATTAGATTGCCGATAATTTTCACATTTAAAAATAAAAAGAGGTTTTTTTAAAAAAAACTTATCTAATTAATGAAGAAACTCTTCTTTATATATTCTTTTCAATAATAGATTGCCTTCAGAACAAGGTAACATCGGCGATCACGAAGTTAGTCCCACTGAAAATAATCTACAAGAAAAGTTGCGACAAGGAAAAAAAAAGCTTGGAGGTGCGAAAAGGAACATGCGATATAACGATATGCGTTCTCATAACTCTGATTCTAATTCTACAGCTCACCAATCAAGGCCATTTCAACATAACGAAATGAACATTGTCTTCCACAGCGCGAGTCGACATCGGAGCGTAAGAGAAGAGTCTTATATCGCTATATCGTTATCTTATATCCTTGCGTGTCTTATATCACTATATCGTCTTGTGCTCGTTGTCTTTACTCGACGGCTTGAATCTGATTTCTGATGCATCGCCTTGAATGAAAGTCGCTGTATCGTCTTGCCGATATATGCGTTAAATCGATATGTATCAATACATCGATTTATAGCCCAGTCCTACTTCTGAATGTTTGATTGGTGATTTGCTAATTTCAAATCAGTGAGGTATTTTAAACATTATAAGACTATCATTTGTGACAGGACTATTAACCCTCCTACGCAAAATTTTTATTAAACTTATTTTCCTTACTTTTATCATTATTTTGTATTAATTTAGGTCAAAATAACTGAAAAATATTATCTTTAGCATTTTAATAATTTGTGGTTAGGAAATACAGCATGAAACACTGGTGTCTCTTTCTGCCTTAAAGGCACCAGTGTAAAGGCAAAATTATTGTTTGGAAGTGAGCCATGTTTCAAACATGGCTCACTTCCAAACAATAATTTTTAAAATTCACACTTATTTGAAGTTATTTGGATCTAAGAGAAACAGTTATTCATCACTGAAATTTCTTTAATTTAAAAAAATCAAATGTTGATAAGTTTTTGAATATGAATGAAAAAAAAAATTAACTACTTTTTTTTGCGTTTCATATTTTAGTACATAAATAAAATTCTTATGAACTACCGGATTTTTTTTAGTAACTATTAGACTGTTTCTAATATATAAAAAATACCAAAAATGTTTTTTGCTTGTAATTAAAGCGTCAGAAATAAATTATATAAAAGAGATATCTTTGTCCCATCCGCGTTAAAGGAAGGTAATATATATCTTAAAATAAAATGTGTGGAAAGGATGGATTGAGATTTGACTCAGAGATGCCAACTGCTCCAGACAAGACAGAATATTTTAAAAGGCGGTAGAGAACCAAGAACTAAAATGTGCGGATTTTTGGTTAACTTTACCGACTTTTAAGAGGCTCAACACGGCTGAACTGCAGCAAAGAAGCGTTTAACTTAAACCTTTTATTTATTAGGTAGTGGTATGTAAAAACCTTATAAATCGAATTTATTAAACCAAGTATCATACATTAAAAGACTACCGCTCGAAAATATTTATCCCCTGTCCGGAGCAAGTTGGCATCTCTTTTAACTTCATTCATTGTTATGTCTATCAGAAGGAATTAAAGAGCTGAGCGGTGAAGGGTCTAAGCAACATTCTTCTTAATTGGTTATTTCTTAACACTAAACTTCTTGGTTATTTCTTAACACTTAGTGTTAAAGAACTAAATAATGAAATACATTTATTCAGGCTTGTATATACCTACCTAATTTAGAACAAAATGACATATTTTATCTAGCTTTGTTTGTGCATCTACTTCATTCACTCAGCTCTTTAATTATAGTTTTAGAGAAAAATTATTTTGTTATTTGTAATAATTTTTTTTGATTTTGTGATTTCCCTTCCCTTGACAAATCGTCAAAGCTTTCATTTGAGGAAAAGTGTTATGTTCTCATTGATCACATAATTTCAAGATACATTTTAATTTCAAAAATCCTTTTATTTTATTTTATTGTTTGTGGTATGCCAAATTTTCTTTATAAATATTTCTTCAGAAACTAAGATAAATAAACATCAAATTTATGTCGGCAAAATAATAATTTCTACCAATTACCCCCCCCCCCCCCCATTGAAGAAAATATTTATAACTCTCTTTCAATTCGAATGCAGAACGTTTTTAATATTTCATGGGTATTAATTAAGAAAATTTAAATTTCGAAAATATTGACAATAAAAATGTTTTGCTCAGAAGCGAACTGTCAGCTCTAATTATTGTGGTTTTGGAAAAAAGGAAGAAAAAAATTAAGATATCAATATTAACAGAAGAAGGAAAAAGTTAGAAATATGATTAAAATAGAAAAAAGTTTTTTTTCTTTCTTTTAAATATCAAACATTTGTAGTCCTAAGAATCTAAGTACAAAGTTTGATGATAGTAATTATTTTTCAATAGTATTTTTTGTTTTTTAATTATTTGTTCTTAATTATATATTTCTAAATGTAATTGATTGCATTAAATTCATTGAAACAGTTTCTACTTTTGCATATCTTTAAAATTTATGTATCATAATGAAGTTTTTTAATTTCTACATACCACTTCTAATAGTTTAAATAAATAACTTTAAAATTTCGCAATTTCTTTTAATTATTTAACCTTCATTGGCCCCTCATTTTGTCCAACCTAGATAAATATAGAAGTTGTATATTAATCGTATATTTTTATTTTGTATAAAAATATACGATTACGTTATAGTTATTTTTTTTAACTCTAGATTTGTGTGCTTAATCATTTTTATAAGCAAGTGGAGGATAATAATAGGTATTTATGTGGTAGGAATGACTGGCGACCCATAAATTTGACTTTAGTTGGCTTTGGGCAGACAGTGTGCAAACCTATTGGGCCCTCTTGTGAGATATGCTTGAACAAAGATCTTTGCTCCTTTGGAAAGAATGTTTTAAGCTCTAAAAGTAAAAAGAAAAAGAAAAACTGGCAAGTTTCCTATGAAGCATTTTTATTTACTATTATAAGCAAAAAGAACTATGTTTTATTGATGAACTATGTAATTGAATAAAGATATGAAAAGATGAAAATTGTTTTAAAAGTTGTGGATAAAGTCCTTTATGGATATCTGAAGCTTGACTCCATTTCCGATGGCTGCCAGGCTTAAATTAACTTAGGTCAGGGCTCACTAAAGTGTTGCAAATATATGATGATGGGCAAAAATATGCTTTGTGCTAATCACTTAAAATTATTGCATCCAAGAGATGAAAAATTTTACTGAGATACATCCTGATACAAAATTCATGCTAGCAATGAGTAGCCGTTGTTTAGAATTCACTGCTTAGACGTTCCCATAATGTAAAACCTATGGAAGACATTTGATACCATATACATACATACCCTCCAACTGCTACAGAATTTCCGTAGTTTCAGAAATCTTCTTTTCAGACGGTAGCAAAATTAATGTCTTAATATTTAAAATAAATTAATTTTAGCGTAACTTGTCCACTATTACTTATAAAAGTGCAGGCCATATGGCTAGATTCTTAAGTTCTGATAAAAGTTTTATGAGAGATCCATTTGCTTTAAAAATTTCTACTTTGGTTCGCTACCACTAGAAAGAATTATTTTCAAAATCCTCATAAGTTGGAGGGTATGTACATATGGTTGTTCTTCAGAAGTTGCAGTTCTTTAGAGGCCATTGTTAATGGTGGTTTTACTGCATTAGTCTTGTAAACTTTTTGTTGTTATTTAACTTGATTCAATGCAAAAAAAAACAAAAACATAGGAAGCACTATTTTATTTAATGAGGATAATAATTTTACTTAATTATGAATAAGTCAAAAAGTTTACTTTTTCCACTTATTGCTTATAAAAACCTCTCATAACATCTAAACTACTAATCTAATAGATTTAGTTTTGTGTGATTCAGCTTAAAAACACACACTTTACTTGTCTAGAAAGCAAGTTTTTCTTCCTTTTGAACTGTTTTTTTTTGTTTTTTTTTTGTTGCAGTAAATTCAAGATGACGGTTAAAGCTCACCCGGGAGACTATCAGATATTTATGTCAGCTAATCAGTTTGAATATCTGATTTCATGTCATCTAACATGAATATCAGATATTCAAATATCAGATATTCGTGTTAGATCTAAACTAAAACTTTTGAAACAATTTCTGCTTACAGCTTTTTATGTCTTTTTTTATTTATCCTTTTTTAAATGACAAACTAGTGTTATTTTAAGAAGGCTAAAAGCTAATCAAACTATGTAATTGATGTTTTATAAAATATTATGAACATTTTGTGTGATTCAAATGCAAGTTTATAATCCACAAATTTAATGAATGAAAAGAATTGGATAAATTATAAATACTTTTTATATCATTTACTGGATTACATTTTGATACCTGACATTATTATATTGTATTATTACATGACATTATTTATTATGTAGATTATTATCTAATGAAGCATAAGTTTTTTTTATTTACTTACTCAAAATATAAAAAAATAACTTCACAATAAGATTGAAACAGTTGATAAGTAAATTTTTCTAGCGAAAATTAAATTGAATATTGTGTTATCTAATTTTGTCAATTGTTTAGTTTGCTGTGTTTGAAAGTTCAGATATGTTTTAAATTCTTGATCCTACATATGTGTATTCATAATTGCAACTAATTTCCTAATTTCTATTTCCTCATCCTAAAAAAGTTTTTTTTTTTTTCCTTCCAGATTTAATTTTTTTTTGTAGGAAGTAGATTTTTATTTTTTAAGATATTTCTTTGCTCTTCCGCCTCTCCCACAAAAAAAGTATAAATTCAAGAAATATTTTACTTCTAGAAGAAAATCATAAAATATGAGGTTTAAATCATCAATTTATATAGCTTTTTTAAATAAAAAATGATAAAAATAAAAATTTTTTTTAGATGATTGAGATTGCCATTTTAACTTCTATACATTTTAATAATTTTTAATTAATTCCAAATTATTGTTGCATCTTTTCTTGCTTTCCCCCCCATTTCCATTCACCATTCACTTATTTGTTGTTTCCATCACTTTTTTATGCTTACAATTTAGTGTGTTTTTATTTCTAAAAAATATTTACTTATTTATGAATAATTTTTTTTTACAGAGATTTATGGAAAGATGTGAGTTTAGATCTGGTTGGATTTGGTCAGACCATTTGCAAGCCTACAAAACCAAAATGTGATAAATGCATGAATGTCAACCTTTGCCCAGAAGGGCAACGTTGCACAAAACGATAAATTATCAATACTCATACCTTACTAATATCTTGTTTTGTATTCATAATATATCTTTAAACCTCTTATTTTCAACTGAAGAAAGTTTTCAATGTTATTAGCAATGCTTATATTATTTTCTATTATTGTATTGTTTGTTTAAATTTTTTGATTAATGGGATTGTTTGTTTTAATTTTTTGAATAAAAGGATTCTTAGAAACTCTCTTTTTTTTTTAATTATTTGATTTATCCACAAAATAAAGAATTTTTTTAAAAATGTGTTTAAATTTTCAGTTTCATTCTATAACTGCATGGCTTTTAGAACTTCAAAATTACCACTTTCTTCCTTAAGACAATGAAAGTGTTTTAACCAGTTTTTAGAAATATTTTATGTAAGAAATTTTTTTTTCCATCTTTATTTGTTATTTTTTAATTTTTTTTTTACTTAAAAATGTTTGCTAAAAAGCATTAGGATTGTGTTGAACTTTTAATCAAATAACTTTAACATTTGAAGCATAATTTTATTTGTATTGTATATTTCTCTTTTGTATTATAATTGATTATGTTTATAATGCAAAAGCATGTTCAATATATGAAGCTTGTAAATATTCATATAAAGATAAGAAATGTAACTATTTTTAATTCTTTCAGAAATAAAGGTTTTATTTTAAAATCATATGATTTGCGATATTCATTCTTAATTTATGGTTCTTATAAATTTGTTTACTATACTGTAAGTTGTGAAATTTAGGTACAGAAACTTTGGAAATCATTTGAATGTTATGCAGCATATACAGGGTTTCTTATAAAAAAATTTTTTCAAAATGGAAATTCATGATAAATTCATGAATTTCCAAGAATTGTTATAAATGACCTTTATAACAATTCTTTTAAAAAAAATTCCATTCTCGTAGTATATTAGGCTAATTTTTATATTACGGCCGTATAACTATTTTTAGAATATATTACCATCTTCTACAACTTTTCATTGAAATAAAATTATTACTTTACTTATTTATTATTTTTTTTTAAATATTTGTTTATTATTGTTATTATTTATTATTGTTTTTTTACTTTCTTTTGAAGTTGTATTTATTGCTGTACATTTTACTGAACAATAAGTTTCACTGCTTGACTGTTAAATTTGTTCACTTTTGCATGTTTAGTTTATTTATAGTTCAGACTTCCTTATGTTTTTGAAGTTATTGATTGATTAATATTTATTTAGTTATATTATTATAATAACACAATATTTGCTAATTGTATTAGTTTTTGCTTGGAAAATCTAACATTTGACATTACAAATATTAAAAAAAATGATGAAGTTTCCTGATAAAAAATTGCATGGTTTTAGATAAAATATGGTATAGATTTCCATTGAAATATACCTGGAAATGTCAGGAATTTTTATGTACTTATTTATTTATTTTTTGAAATTGAGTGGGAAGTCTGATGTCCTATTCTGTTTGATTTTGTTAGGTTTAAATATAATGTGACAAAAGAGCTAAAAAAATGTTATATATATTATTATGGTTTTAACGCTTGTTGAAGACAAAGAAAGACACTGCAATTGAATGAACACAATTTATTTTTTTTATAAAACTACATTCTAAAATTACAAATGTTGCGAAGTAAAATGCTTCTGTACAATATTTACAAAGGTTCTTGGTTCATAATGATAAGCTATAAGTGAATAAAAAAATTCATATAAAATACTGTGCAAAAAAGTATAAATAAATAAATACTCTTAAAATCTACTTTTAAAACTGATTAAAAAGGTTTGAGAGATTTATCTAAAAATCTCTTTTATGTAATATATCTCACACATTACTGTTATAAATATCTACTTTTGTAATTTTAACTTAAAAAAATTCTATGAGACCTTAACAATCTGTGATTTCCAACATGGTAATATGCATACTTTGGATAAGTTATATATTTATGTAATCAAATTTACACCACATTTTAAAACACTTTCTACCAAATTTTCCACAAAAAGAGATAAAAAAAAAGAATAAAAATGGATTAATCACAAATATCACTCAAAGAAAAATTCCACACAAATCATAAATAAATCTACTTTGTAGAGAAAATGTTATGAAGACATGTTTAGTACAACATGTTTTTGTAACCAGCTGTATGATAGAGTAATTATGATAATTTTATGCCTTCTTTTAAAACATTTCGATTCTGCTCGATGTACTGGCTGTGCTTTTCTTCAATGGGTAGACCTGGAAAAAAAAAAGCACATTATACTTTAGTTCAAACTTCACTGAAAAGAAAGAATTATTGGTCTCCATGCTGCAGAGCGTTTGACGGAATGGAGAAACTGCTCGATCAGGGAGGCTCCAACAGCGATTTCGCTTACCTTATAAGGTGAGTCAAATTCGCCAAAAATCGTTGACTGCACACAAAAGGAAAGTTATGACGTGAGTCATGTGGCACATACTTTTCCTTCACAGAAAAAAATGGGAAAAGCAGTACCGATTTGTTTTGTTTGGGCAAATTTAACTAAACTTAAATGAAACAAAAAATCACTTTTGTATTAACTTTGAAGGATAAAAACTCTGGAAGCATCTTATTATATAGTTGCTATTCTTTGATGCGCTTGTATCTATAGTTGCATATAGTTAAAAATTTAGATTCTTTTGATACAACTCTTTTTCTTGTTTTTAAAAATATAGGAATACCCATTAATGCGCTTGTTATTACACAGATAAAGAGGCTGGTAATTTATCGTCTCCTCACTGTCACAGATTATTTATATCTTTTTTCCGCCTAAATTTTAGAGATTTCTTCCCAATTTTTATATGTTTCAGTTATTAAAACATCGTTTAAATCGCAAATTTATTTAATTCCACTTAAAATTTTGTAATTTATAAAGATTTCGCAAATTTCTTACTTTAATTCTTCTACACGACCAGTTCCAGGTACCCTTTGAAAATTTTATTTGTTTTCTGGTCGATTTTCAAGGTGCTCGATTCTGGGCAGCTAGTCGAATAATCAAACAATCATGCAAACAAGATAAAGATTGTTCAATTTTCTATGGAACAAATATTTTACAAAATATAGATCCAAGGAAATTTATTGTGCACATATGTGAATATAATCGTATGTTTTTCTTTTTGGTTTATTCAGCAGCAAAAGAATTTTAACCAGACTGGCTGGAAATTTAATTTTTTAAACCATTAAGTAAGAAAGCATTTTAGTTAAAATTATCAATGGCAAATTTTATTCATGTTTTGTTTTTATTAAACGTAAATCAAATAATACTGCAGCAGAAGTAAAATGTTTCCCAGGGAGATATTTTGTTAAGCTATGTAAAAATTAAGTTTTTTTTCTTCTTTTGTTTTAGAATGAAAATGAAAAGTTCCTCAAAAAATGTAATTTTATTCAAACAATTGTCTTGGTTTTATCTACAAGGAAATTAATCTTCAATGATGTTTACATTAGTATGTAATCGCATGAGAACAATTAATGTGTTTATAAGAAAATTTCTGTTTGAAACTTTGTTGTCTACCACCATACTTTCATAAAATGCTAAGTTACAAATACAAAAAATAAAAACTGGTGTTAAACGAAGGCTATTTTCCTTAGTTAGGATACAGGTTGTGTCCATTTTCTCTCTCCATATATTGGTCTTATATTGGATGCTATTTTTTCCAGGTTTGGGTTTATTTGCTCTGTTAGATTTTTTTATTGAAAAAAAAGAAAGATATTTGCCCCTTTAATTGTTTTTACCAGTGTTTTGTCAAATTCCTCTACAGAAATCAGAACCTCTACTGAGCAAATCAGAATTGTTTGATAAAAATTTCTGAATTATTCCATCAAAATACATTTTTTAGCTATGCTTGTTAAATTTTTTCCCCCTAAACACCATAGAATGTTGCATTGAATAATGTATCCTTTTTCTTCTATTTTTTACTGACGTTAGACCACTACTCTTTTACCTCAGATAACAAAACCTAAATCAGCCTAATTCTACACTTAACAATTCAACTCATGGACTGCACACTAAAAAACGTGTGTGTTTTTATATTTTCCTTATTTATACTAAACACATTAGCCTAGAAGAAAACAATCTTAAATTTTTATTAAAGCATAGTTAAGTGATAAAATTAATATTTGCTGTGTTGCCAATTCGTATGGTTGTTAGGAAAGTTTTTATAAGGTGGTAGAAGAATAATTGTTATAGAGTAGAAAGATTACTCCTATACAGGGCTAAAGAGAATAGAAGGGCTAGTTCACTCCGCTCTTAGAGCTGAAGCTACGATTTGCCTCCTCATGACGTCACTGTGTCCACAGATCTCTAAGATCGCAAGCAAAGATATTATGATAACTTTGCATCTTTCTCTTTGTAAAAATAAGTTAGACTTTTTCTGGTTATTAGCCTTCAAACTTTACGTAATTAACACATTATTTCCGTTCATAAACATAGTTCAAAAAAAACTTTCTTGGTTATTATATTAAAAAAATACCATTTTAAACTTATAAAAATGTTTTGCTAGTTGGTGAAAATGACACGATAAATACTTTATTTTAAAAAGTTCAGTTTTAACTTTAACTATTAAGAAAAATGAAGGCATATATCGACACTTTTTTTATCTACATATTCTTTTATAAAGATAAGTTAAGTTAAATTTAGAATCCCTGATTTTAAAATATGTCGTTAATAGCAATTTGTTCATACTTAATCATTAGGAAACATCAACCTTAAACGCTAATTACTGAAACAAAATAATAATTTAGGTTCATAATGACATTAGAAATTTTACAATTGTTTATAGACATTTAAATTTACGATGATATAATTTATAGATATTTAAATTGAAGAGAATATAATTTTTAAAAAAAATCATAAATATTTAGAATAACTACATTAAAAAATATGTTATGAAATTAGGAGAATTTCAACTATATACTATATATTTTATTTATACTTTTTATTTACATTTTAATTTTCATTTACTTTATCCATTTTTTAATTTTTTTCACCTGCCTTTCTTTTTGAAGTAACGAGGTGGTTTCTATTTAGATAATGAATTTTTATACAAGTTCTTAATGACAGAATAAACGACAGAATATTGCTGTTTTATATTAACTGTGTCATTTCGGAATCCATTCTTTACATAGCTGTTCATTTACTTTAGGGAACATGCGGAAAATTATATTTTTTCCTTTGTTTTTCTATCAGAATTTTTTCAAGTTGCAATCGCGCAAACTGGCATTTCGATAATAGTTTTAAATTCTTGTAAATTCACTGCAAAAACTGAGGAAAGTCATTATAGAAAATAACAAATGTCTTAGAATATCTCGCAAAAAGAAATGCTCCAATATTAGTTAGAGCTAGTAAGGCCGAACGCTCCGTTCTTGAAGTAAAAGTGCGAGCTTTGCGCCAAAGTGACGTCCCTAGAGAAAATCGGAGGATTGGCGCGGCGAGAGCTACTTCAAAGGAGTGAACCAGCCCTTCTATTCTCTTTAGCCCTGACTACTATATGCCAATGTTTCATTTTTGGAATATGTACCTTTTTCAAAAATATAAAGACTGATAATCTAACTATGTCCTTAGAATTTATCTTGGAGAAATACTAAGACATTTGTTTTCTCAAAGTTATTTTAATAATATAAAATTCTTTAATATATTTTGAATAAATGAATTTTTCATATTTTTAAATCCAGTTGGTAGTTAAGGAAATGAATCTTCTATTAATCACAAATGTGTGGCCGTTTTTCTCATCAGTAGTCATATCAATTTCAATTACAAGTCATTCATTTCATTTCAACTGAACGTCCCGCAGTGGACCGATTGTTAAGACACAGTTCGCAGCAGATCACTGGATGCGGGTGAGTGACCACTTGGAACAGTGGGCGTAGGGACCGAGGGTGTGCGGTATTGGTCCTCGTTAAACTGTTCTACCATAAAGTGCTCGATTTCACGTGTAAATACATTAAATAAAGGGCTAACGAAAAAGTTTTGCACCTTTATTTTTAAGGTATTATTGCGAAGTGTGAACCTGGCAGGTTAATGGATGAGTTTGAATATGGATGTATCGGTTATTTCAAGCGAACTTTCACAAGGAAATAACTTACAATCTCTCTCTCTTTGATTTCTGAAATAGAAAGTGTTAAAAAGTACCATTTTTAAATAAAGGATTAACAAAAAAGTTTTGTTCTTTTATTTTCATGGTTTTATTACAAACGTGCATCTGGCAGGTTAATGCTTAAGTTGTAATTATATGACAGTGAATATGAATGTATCGGCAACCAGTACCGTTTTTACGTATAGCCAGTGCCTGGGAGCCTCAAGCACTCGGGTGGGCCTTGAGAATCTTAATTTTTGTAAATTTTATTGAAAATTAACTTAGAATATACAACATTGCATTATACATTTTTTTAAATAAATATATTCTAGTGTAAATAGTGTGCATTTTTTTCAACAAATAGTGAATGATTATCGTTCAATCACCAATAATTTAAATAGTTTTTCACCTGGAAAACTTAAAATAAAGCGAAATCTATTTTTAAACATTAAAATAAGGTTTTTAGTTAGTTAATCAGCTCTTTAGGTCTAATTGTCTCTAACTATGCTTGACCACCACCAACTCTGTTTAGTGTTTAGAATTAGTTAAATAAAGTACTAATTGAAAGAGTTTAGAATTACACAGTACTACAGGACAGCAACTTTTAAACTGGTTATATCTGATTTGCATTTTGAAATATGTTTTAATAACTAACTTTCATAGTTTGACCAAATAATTCATACTTTTTGCGTTTTTTATTTGGCATACCTTTATGTTTTTTTTTTTCTTAATTTCATTTTTTTAAGTGGCCTCTTGGTTTTTTTAAAAATTATTTTATTTATTGAGGATTACAACTGGTCAGCATCTCAATTTTTAAAAAATTAAGCATAGATTTAAAATGTTTTATTTTATGTAATAAAATTATGTAAATAATAACAAGCAAATAATTATGATGATTATAAAAAATAATAAAATTATGTAATGCTTTATTTCTGGGTAATAAAAAGATGCTTAAGTTTTTTTTAGATAATTGAATGTCTTAAAATGTTCTATTTTCTGAATATTAAGTCTTTTAGTTTGATTTTAAACAGTATAATGTGTTAAAAGGGCCCAAAACATTTCTGTGCCCGGGGGCTCTGCTCGCTATTAAGGCGGTCCTGTCTTACTTCAAGCAAACATTCACAAGGAAATAACTTTTTGATCCTTCTCTCTTTTTTATTTCAGAAATAGAAAATGTTACAAATAAATGTTATCAAATAAAAGGTTATCAGCAGAAGTTTTGTCCCTTTATTTTTAAGGCATTATTGCAAAATATGAATATGGTGAAGGTAAACGGTTGTTATTATATAACAGTGAATATTAACGTGTCGAATATTTTTAAATAAAGGGTTAATAAAAAAGTTTTGTCCCTTAATTTTTAAAGGAACTTTGAACATATTTATGAGAAAATTTTTATTAAAATATAAATAGCAAAATTGTCTGATGAGATTTCCTCACATATTTTTAAAATAGAGCAGGCTTATCGTACCTGTATCGTACAGCTTGTTTTCGTACGTGTAATCGTCAGGAAATTATATAGTTCAGCATTAAGTATGCTACTCAGAACGTACATGCGGGAAAATACAAAATCCTTTTAATACATTTGTAGCGTATCTACCACTACAAAATTACAACTACATTTCACTAGTATATAAGACATGTTAACTCGACTCTATGTCGGGGTACCTTTTCATAGATGAAGGTTGACATGGTCTGTAAGGTTGACATGGTCTCCCCACATTGGTGACCCGGACGTGATGTGAACACGCCTACCTTGAAAAGAACGCCCACTTTGATCTGGATACGCCTACATCGGCAGTAACGCCTACTTCGTTGGATGGTCCACATTGAACAGTTGACTTGCTACTTGTGACTGCATCATTATCCCCCTCCTTACGCTGTTGCTACTCAGTCTCATCTCGATCACACACAACGTTGGCTTGCATACACTCGACTGCTAACGGCAACACAGGAGCGACCACAACCGTGAAGTTAATACACCTCTCACATTCAGCACTCAAAAAATACGGTGATCTTAATACAGCTCTCCCGGCTTCGCAAAAAACAGCAATGAATCAACTAGTGGCATCCATTCATCGAATTCTATCATAGCTATAATTCTGGTGGGGGAGTACTGTAGCGTATCTACCACAACAAAATTACAACTACATTTCACTAGTATATAAGACATGTTAACTCGACTCTATGTCGGGTACCTTTTCATAGATGAAGGTTGACATGGTCTGTAACTACTCTCCCCACACATTACTTACCTCACTTTAAACATGATGTTATAAAAAAATTCCTATATACTATAAAAAAATTTTAGATATTAATTTTGACTTGCCAAAAATGTTTCCGAAAATCTCATAGAACTTCATTTAATAACATGTTTTCGATCAATTGAGAGACATTTCTTTAATTTTAAAAAATAGGAAACTGAATCGGGTTGACGCCGATTCAGTTTCAGAGCGTAGTTATCATTATGACTATTAAACTCTGATTCAGGAGTATATAAAGCAAGTTAATATTGCTGCACGTTTTGATAAATAACGGTTGACATTGATGGCAGCATATTCTCTACACAAGAGGTGTCCGAAATATTAAGAAAAGAAAAAAAAACTTCGTAACTGCAAGAAATGTTTCTAATATTTCTGAAGTACTGCGAAATGTTTCTGGATAATACAGAAAGAGAGCTCTGATAGCTTAAACTCTGCTTAACTTAAACTCTGATTCAGAAGTATATAAAGCAAGTTAATATTGCTGCACGTTTTGATAAATAACGGTTGACATTGATGACAGCATATTCTCTACACAAGAGGTGTCCGAAATATTAAGAAAAGAAAAAAGAAACTTCGTAACTGCAAGAAATGTTTCTAATATTTCTGAAGTACTGCGAAATGTTTCTGGATAATACAGAAAGAGGTATCCGAAATATTCAGAAAGGTTTTACAACATATACCATAGCTGCCCCCTATATTCAGAAACGTTACGGTTTTTTTTTTTGCAGTGTACCTACCCAGATGTTCACAGAAAAATACGTTAGAAAGTTTCGTTGTGAGATCCATTGCTGTGAATCGGCTTAGACTTGAATGCCCACCGAACAGAGTTCTCATTGCTCTGTCACACAAGAACGGCACATCTGTTTGATTCAGGTGAACTGTTCCCCTGAAACAAAAACATAATGCATATATAAAAAAAGCCTATTATTTTTTAATCATTGAAACAACAGCTATAAGACTATATTTATAAACTTGTTTTAGTATAAGTCCCATAACGATATCATTGAATTGTTTTAATATATCAGTGTTTCCCAAAGTGTTGAATCAAAACAGTCCTCCACGAAGGCAAAATTTTTCCCTATACTTGATCATGGAGTTCCCTTGTCTTGTGGACTGGGTTCAAAATTACAAGGCTACGCAGTTGAGCATTAGTAGTCGTAAACCTAAAATTGGGTCTGCTGTTCCTAGACACTTATAAAATAACATCAAAATTCGCCTATAATGCGCATATGTGTTGCCCCGGTAGCAGACCCGGATATGTTTTGCCTCGGTAGTAGAGTGATCCAGTGGTCCCCATCCTCCCAAGCTCTTGGGCGCATTCATCCCCCCCCCCCAAAAAAAAAATTTGCTAACTTCACCCTTCCATGTTAGCTCGTTCGAAATAGTGCTACTTTGCTTGCATATAATATAAGAAATGCAGACCTTGATCCTGATTGTGAATGCTGAAAATATGTTTAAAGCAAAAATAAATAAATTAAAAAAGACGGCACAAAAAATACTTGAAAATGGGCTGACTAAAACTATTACAATAAATGATAAGTTACTGATGGCACCTGTAGATTAATGAGCTCAGAAGTTTTAAACTAATAATTAAAAAAAAAAAAAGTTTATTGAAGTTACCAAACAATGCAGCAAATGGCAAGCAGCAATCATCACAAGAGTTGGGAATTTTAGCACAATTAACCCTTTCAGACAAACGTCCATTATAATGGACATGATTTGGAGATTTTTTTTTAACCCTGTCGATCGCCGTTTTTTAACAAAAAAATTATGCAAATGGTTCTTTATACCGTTAAGAATGTAAACATTTCCAGAATTTCCTTATGTATTTTGCTTTGCACCTGTAGTCAAGTTATGTATGCCTGAAAATGGCCAGTTGCTTCTTTTATTTATGTAATTAAAAAAAAAAATTCTCTCGTCTAAATGCCTCCCCAAACTATTCGTTTTATTTAGTGCAACCCTCCCCCCAAGCTTTAAGTGGGCGCCTCGTGCGCCCTCCTTCCCCCCTGATGGGGGCCCCTGGAGTGATCTATAGCACTTCTTCATGAATCCAAATTTTTTTTGCAGCTTCAAGGCATTCAGATAGATATTATTTCAGAAATTCAGCTTTACCATTTAACTCTAAGACTTTTATTTTGCACTAATGGAAAAAATGTACGCATGAAACGGTTCTAGGGGTGTTTCACCGAACATACCACCTGTGGTCTTTACCCCACCCCTACAGAATGAAAGGAACTCCTGAGGTAGGTATACTTAGAGTGCCTGTATTGAAAAGAGTGATGACAATATCCAAGAGCGCATGCGCTGCCGTCAGATTTTTGTCCAAGGGGGTAGCCAGATGATACACCGAAATTGGCGCCACTCGCTCATTTGGTGTTATTCTGAAGGTTCTGTTATTCTAAGAGTATATACTAAAGTATNTTCAAGAATCCAAATTTTTTTGCAGCTTCAAGGCATTCAGATAGATATTAATTAAGAAATTCAGCTTTACCATTTACCTCTAAGACTCTTATTTTGCACTAATGAAAAAAATGTACGCATGAAACACGTGGTGACAAGTTTGCATAGAAATTAAATGGAAATTTTCTTTAGTTAGCAACTAATTTTGTTAAAAAAAAGACAACAACTGTTTTATATTGTAAAAGCAAGGCTGCCAATTTTCTACACTTTGTTGGAAAACTTCTTTTTGTGGTAGTAAATTTTACGTCTTATGTATGATTCCTTCCTTAGTAAAATTGATTTGAAGTTATTTTCCCTGCTAATACACGTGAATGATTTAAAAAGTTGATATTAAAAATCACTTCTTTCTAATTCCTCATGGTGAAATTATTTAAGTTTAAAAAAAATTGAACTAATTTCCTTTTTATTATCTGCCACTCAATAAAATATTTTGAAAAAGGCGCCCTGGAAGTCTACGTAGATAATTTTATATGATTCATAGCTTTTGTTGATAGGAACATTCAGTTTTAAAAAGTTCCCACGAGCTGGAAAAAATAAATGAGTGGTAGCTAAGATTTTTCAAGACTACTGAAAGATGCTTACATTCATCTTTATTCGCGAATTATGAAATTATTTTTTGTACCTATATACATTTATTTCCTTTCCATTATTTCCTTTTTTCCGAATAAATATTTATTGATAGCTTAAAAACATCTAAATATATCTATCTCACTTTAAAAGATTTTTTAGATGGTCTTACCACTTGTAAGAACTAAGAATGAAAAATTTGAGTAGCCCGTCATTAACATTTTTAAAAAGAGACAAGCTCCAAAAACAGAACATTGGATTTTTAGCGGTTAATCTAACATTCATGTTGCAAAATCTTCAAATATAAGGTTCTTAAAAATTATATATGCATACCTGCCAGCTTCTGCGGTAGCCAAAACAGGTTTCACAAAGTGGTAGTAAAATAACAATTAAAGTTAGAAATATTTTCTAATAATTAAACTACCTAAACATTTCAGAGCAAATACATCATATCTACGCATTTTTTAACCCTTTTGCATTCGCAGTTTTTTTAAACACTGTTTGATATAACTCCAGCACTATAGCATTTAAAATACACAATACAGTATTATTATACAATTTTAAAATGCTGAAATAATGCGGTCACTAATTATTAAGTAATAAAATTTCTTAATTTTAAAGTGGTGACTGTTGATGGTGCCTCAGTGGAGACATCGGAGTGCAAAGGGTTAATTATTGATCTGTCGAGGTAAGTTTAAAAATTTTTTTGGAACTTTAAATTGAAGATTTAGTTTGTCAAAACGCTATAATGATGTTACCACTAAGAAAATATTTTTCTCAACAGCCGTACAAGTTGGCAGTTACGTATTTGTTGTTTAAATTCAACCCTTTGCACTCCGAGTACTTTTAAGGACTGTCTGATCTAATATCAGCACTATAGCATTTAAAATACACTATATACTATTGTTATACAATTTCAAAATTCTTCAACAATGTGGTTACTAATTATTAAGCTATAAAATTTCGTAATTTTGAAGTGGTAAATGTTGATTTTGCCTTAGTGGGGACATTCGAGTGCAAAGGGTTAAGTTTAATTTATACATTGATGCTGAAAAGGGATTAGATCCCAATACAGTCAACACATTGCAAGTGGGTCTCATTGATTTAATTTTTAATGGGGTTGTGAAATTTCTACATTTATACTTATTTCATCAAATTATACCTAAATTGATTTTAACTACCATTACATTTAAATAGTTTAAACATACTTACAAATAATTTGACAAATTCATGCATTTAGTAAAATATTTTATGGAGTTGATTAATTTAAAGCCCGAACTCTTCGTAACTTTGCAAACATTTCAAATGTCTCTAAGTTTAAATGAATAAAAAATAATACATTAAAGCATAAACTTAGGTACCAATGCAACAATTTTTTTAAAAAAGGTTACAATGTTTGTAGCCCAACATTTAGTTATTTTATTAGGTTGAACATGCTAGCTAAACGTGAACTGATTGTATGCTTTATGTGTCACTTTAAATGGCGATTCACTACCACCAGGTGAACATCCCAGAGAAGTGGGTTAGAATTGACTTGATACTCATATGTGGTAGTTATCTTAGCATCAGCCCCGCGAGGGACTCTAACTAGTAATTCATCTGAGTGGGAATAAATAATAAATCGCCGAAGCGCAACTGAAAGGTGGGGTTCAGTAACATTTACTGAGAGAAAATTAAATTAAAGTAGCGAGATTATACTAACAAATTTAAGAGAGCGAAGATGTTTTTGTGGCAGACTGCCTCGCCTCCCCCTAAGCTTCGCAGGTGCACAGTAGCCACATAGCCTCAGAGAAATTGGAAAAATACATGATAATAAATGCGCAAAAATATAAAGGTGAATATGAAGTGAAAAATTATATACAAGTATTTACAAAATTTACGGGACAATACCTCATCGGATAGGAAAAAGGCGGTGGCCGGGCTATATTTTATATTGTCTTTGATGAGTTCAAAATCAAAGTTTTTAAAGTAGTTGCACGCATCACAGGAGAGTGCATCCCTGAAGAAATTTACACATAGTTCAGCTATTTTGTTGATTTTTAAATCTTTTATTAGATCTTTCATTCTCATGAATCTGGAGACCCCAGTGATGTAATTGACTTGATACTTTACTTTGTTTAACAAAAGCTGGGCACCTGGGCCGCGCAGAAGACCCATATCCCATTCATCATGAAATAACAAACAAAATAAATATAAAAACAGTTCGTATACAGAGTCTTTGAGGTGATATTAATTGACTTGATAGTAATGATATTTTCATTATATTAAGGCGTTATTATGCAAAGAGTGGTAGTTTATTATTATTAGGTGGGAATTTTCTTGCGTAAACTACTATGTATGTTTTCTTAAGCACAAATCCATGATTATGGATGGAAATATCAAGCTTCATATTTCTAAAATATCGAGATGATAGGTGTGTTTTTTTAAATCTCAAAGATAAGTACTAAGAATGAAATAGTTGTGTTATCAGCTTTTATGAATTTGGAATCTAGAATAAATTAACTAGCTGCGATGGGTTAATTAGATACCATTTTAAATGATATTAAGATTTATACCCTTAATGTTAGATACGCTTTTATTGATTTTCATGCGCAATTTCTACTGATGTTGCGATTGCATTACACTTTGTTGTGATATAAAAAGTACTTTTTTTGAAATTAGTGTTTAGTTTAAACTGCAACATTAGATAACAGTACTTTTTCCGGTAGCATGCGATTTTTGAATGGATAATACATGTTTGCGCGTCGATGTTTTCTTGAGTGAGTCTTAGCCACCATTGCGAACAATGATTGCTAAATTGTATAAGTGCATCTACGGAACAATTTTACACAATGTATAAGAGTGAAAAATTAAAATACATATAAGAATTTGAAAGAAATAATAGTGGTAGTTTAAATTGATTCAGATTTCAATGATACGACAGGCCGGGTAACCGACTTTTGACCCAAGTGAATTTTGTCCTAATAGATAACTAATGATGTGCACTTGTGAGCATAGGTGTTCCTCAGGGGTCAGTTTGTGAAGGATAGGTATAGAAGAATTTTATACAAGGGACAGAGTCCTTTTCTAGGGAAAAACAATTTGAAAGGGAAAAAAGATTTTATTTAACCTTTTGGGGACGGGTGATTCAGAACAGCATTCGTAGAAAATCAGAATCAAGTTGCAATTAAATAAAAAAAGGTAACTTAAATGCACTCGTTGTTAATTTGACAGACTTACTTTGCTTTTACTTTAATTATTGTTAGTTTAATCATATATATAATCAATGCCTATGCCTATACTATGTGAAATATTTATCTAAGTTTCGGCCCCGCCAGGGGCTCTATCTCATTCATCTCAGTGGGATTATATGCTTAATCAGTGGGGGAATATAATCAATGTTAATTCAAAGTATAACTAAATACTTTTATTTTGAACAAAGTATTAGTGAATTAAATAAATCAAACAATTATAACTCCGCCCACAAATAAACTGCTAAAGAAATACTTTGATTACCAGTTTTATATTTTTACCTTGATTGATACGGTTTTATGCTGTCACGTATTTGTGACAGTCGGCGCGAAAGTGCTAAGTATTATATGTTTAATGTACATACATAGCAATTATAAAGATGAACCGGTGTATATATAATGTGAGAATAGGGACATCCCAAATTATAACAAATTAAATTACTAATATTTCATAACAAATATAAATAAGGAGTTTGAAGAATGAAACTTTTTGAGGGTAAAATAATATATATATATATATATATATAAGTTTAAAATATAAAGGAAACATGGGAAAAATTACAGAACAATGAAAATAGGGGAAAAATGAAAAATAATAATAAAAATAACAAGAAGCCAAAAGAAAAAAAATTACGAAAAAAAGGAATTTTTTTTAAGAAAATCAGGAAAATAAAAGATATAATCTTTTTATCAGCTTACACCATTATATCCGCAAAAAAGAGTGCTTCCTAATATAGGATCAATATAGCCAAAGCAAAATATATCAATACAATAGTGTGAGGAGCACTCAAAAAATTTTACAAAAAAATTACAACAAATGAAATAGAACACAATAGGTAAAAATATCACCAAAAAACATAAAATAAAATATAAAAAAAACAAAAACAGAATAAAACACGAAAAGATATCTATAAAGCGAGTAGCGAATTCAAATGAACTTACATGAACGGGAAATTTTTCAAGAAGGATTTAAAATAAATTCGTAACAAGATTGCCAGATTGCAAAAAAAGAAAACAAAAGCGCGAATTGAGCTAAAAGCGTAACTAGAGGAGTTTTGTATTAAAGTGCGTTCTTACTGCATTACTGAAGTGCATTTAATTAGTTAGTTACCAAGGATGGACCCGAAAATGGATGTGCACAAGGTAATATTATACTGGATAATTTAAAGAAGTTGACAATAAATAATTTTAGAAAACAAATATTTATTTAAGAAAAAAATGTAAAATAGAAAAGAGAAAGAAACATGAATTGCCTGTTTTGCACATAATTTTTGCCATGGATTTGCCCGAAATGGATTTGCACATGGAAAAATTATATAAATTAACAAAGAAATTTTTTAGTAAATTATTTAAGTCACGGATTTGCCCGAAGTAGATTTGCACATGGAAAAATTATATAAATAAACAAAGAAAATTTTTAGTATATATATCTACAATAATATACGATTAATTCAATGATTTTATATAGAATTTTATTACTTTAGTTGGGTGTCCATTGTTTTTTTTATCAAATTTTGAAAGAGTTTATCTATTTGTTTTTTGGATAAATAAATATTACTACATATTCTTTTTATTCTATTCATTTCATTAAAAGTGGTATTTAAATAGATGCTCCTAGAAACATTAGAATTCCAAGTAACTAGTTTATTAATATTAAAATTAAAATCATTTCTTTTATCGTATAAATCAACAAAGCAGATATTTTCAACTTTCATAATACCCAAATCCAAAAAATTGAAATTA
>NC_092209.1:15144339-15177028 GCF_043381705.1 Parasteatoda tepidariorum
TATATATATATATATATAGCAACCTTCTAACATTATTATGAGTTTATTTCTACTATTATTCTAAATTAAAGACTTAAAACTAATAGAGGATTTTTTTTCTTATATACAGAAATCCTGTATCATTACACTATTATCATAGATGCCAACTGCTGCGGACATGCCAAAATAATTAAAAAAACGGTCAATAACTACAAAGCAAATGTTGCAAATATTTGATTATTTTTGCCTGCTTTTTAAACAGTGTGGCCATATTTAAATGCTACAAAGTTGTGAATTATATAAATCTACGAATTATTTAAAAATAGTGGTGGATAAAAATCTATTAAATTGAATTTATTAAGAATCACAATTAATAAACTACCACTTTAAAATATATATTTGCTGTCCGGAACAAGTCTAACATCTCTGTATTATGTTACTTCTATGAAAAACATATTGAAAACGGTAGTAACTTAATCATTATGCAATTATTAATCAGTAAATAAGTTATATTTATTTATTTACATAATAAGCTCAACATGAAACAATTTCTAGTTAAAATGTGCAATTAATTTTCAAAAAAACTTTCCGAATTGTTATTATGAATTAACTTTACAAGACATTTCTGAACGATCTGCTTAGAAAAAAGCTTTTAAATAAATTTATTGTAAGCAAAAATTTGCAAAAATTTGTATTGAACTTTTAATCAAATAATTAAAATATTTTATGTAACAATCTGTTAGTCGTTAAAAATTAAACCTGATTGTTAATGATTGTTGTGTTTGTGTGTTTTCAGTTATTATTTATTAACCATACTATATTATTTGTTAATTAATATATCATTTATTAATTAATATATTATTTATTACATGTTTATGAATTACTCAGCCAGTCACCAACCCTTGTAATTGCTTCTCATTCGTCATTGTTTTTTTACTCCATAAACACTAATATTTCCTACATAAGATCGAATAATTTGTTATCAAAATATGCAGTCATTTTGTTAACGTGTTAATTGTAACGATTACTTTGATTTCAAATTCAATCATATGAACTTGATTAAAAAATTTAACCTAATGAACAGAGAATATGTGATTCAACAAGAAATAAAAGATAGGTAATTTTATTTGTTGACGAATCTTATAATAATTTAAATAGGAGACTGTTCTTATCACTGTATATTAAGTTTTTTTTTTCCAACTTACCTACGTAATTTCAAGTTTCTAAGTCTTATTGAATTTGGGCAGCAAAACGTAACGCAAACTTTAAAGTTATGAAAAATTCACAAAATAGGCTTTCAAAGTCTAATAAGCTGAATAACAAGCCAAGTCTTATAATGTTTTTCTTATAATTTGTATTTTCCTCTTTACGCTTAATGTTATAGTTTTTAAATAGCATTAAAGGTTAAATTGAACACCCAAAACAGCGTTACGATTTTTTAATCTAGAAAGATTATATTATAATTTTGTCCAAATAATTTTCATTTCCAGTAACAGATCAAAAATAGAGTGAAATTCTAAATAAAGTGGTAATCTTATTCCCTGATTAATTTTGTAAAAATTTTTTCCAAGCTTTCATCAAGTTATTTTGAATTTGCATTAAAGCCTAGCTGGTAGTTTAATTGTTTTGTTTTTGATGGAACTAAACCGCATTCGCGTTACATGCAGAGGATATCCATTAAAACCGCCTACGGTTAGCCTGACGGTAAGGGGACTCTAACCCATGATTCGTCGACAACTGAGGATATTTTACGTCAGCACAGTGATCGGTGCAAGCCGGATTCGGAATTCGTATCGAACAGCCGTGGCCGGGATTCGAACTCGGTTCACCTCATCGGAAGGCGAATGCTTTATCTCCTGAGCCATAACGGCTCAAATGAATTATTTAGGAATATTTTAGCATATAGCTAGATGTAAGTTGTTCTTAATTAGAATGACGGTTTTTGAAAATTTACAGTCAAAAGATAGTCAAGACTAAGATAGTAAACGCTTTATCCCCTGAATCAGCACGGCTCAGACAAATACATTAGACCTATTGTGGCCCACTTTTTCAGCGTTATGCCATAATCAAGACATCAAATAAATTTAATTAAATAGATCCATTATTACACATAGACTTAAAGAATAAGCAAAAGGAACAACGATATCCCCTCTCCACTCCCATATGAAACTTCTTTTATTTTTATATAATATTTTAGCTACCTCACACCGACTGTTATGGAAACTATAACTGAAAGCCTCCACACGGTTTTTCTAAGTAGTCCGATCAGACCATTGTGAAGGATATCCAATTAACGAACGAGTCCAATTAACGAAGAATATAGTTAAATAAGAAAGTGGTAGCAAATATGTGACTAAAAATTTATTTTATTTATGAATATTATTGGTTTGCCTCATTCTCTTGTCAACCACTACAGATTCAATTCTCAGATATATTAGATAAATTTCTCTCAATTACTTTTGCAAAAGGTTTTGGGTTCATGCGCTCAACTGGTTCGCTTTCTAAACAGTCTGCGCGGACTACTTATGAAAGACCGAGTGGAGGCTTCTTGATGTAGGAGGTGATGGTAAAGGCCTTTTTTAGCTTAGGTAGGGTAAACCAACTAGTGGCGGAACATTTCATATATATTGATTACAAATGAGAATTTGAAAGTTTTTCTTTAGATTGATTGGTAACAATAGCTTACTGCCAAACAATAGGAAGTCATATAGCAAGGTTTTGGATTACCTGGTCAAATAGACTTCTCTGGAAAAATTTTTGAATTTGTTATTATCTCTGCAACACCTTGTTTCTTTGAAAAAATTATAAGGTGAGTGTTTGTATTTGTATGTTTGAAGTGGAATTAATTGCATGTAATAGTTTTATTTTTCTCACTGTGTAAAAGAGAATTCAAAATATAGTTATTGAAGTTACGTTTCATTTTTTTTTAAGCCTCATATCATAATAAAGTACTGAGATAAGGGGGTATTTATTCACTGGATCCCCAAAGGATGAAAAACCAGTAAAGGAAGAAGTGTTCCTTTACTGGTTTTTTTTCTAAGTTAATGAAAATAAAAGATAAACTTTAATTTTCTTGTACCTTTAGTGATGTTCCGCATCAAAAGTATATTAAAAAGACGAAAAACGACTTCTAACCAGTGAGGCAACAGGCATGTTCCTTTACTGGGCATAGATTTCCCAGTGAAGGAACAGTATGTGTTAATATGTTGACACTTTAATTTTCAATTCATGATTACAAACAAAAGTTAACATTTTCCAAGTATTTATATGTTATAATTTTAGGAATAGGATTGTTTGTAAATATTTGTATGGCTTATAAATTCTTAAGGAGCATTAAAAAATAACCATAATAAAGTGCTCCTTTACTGGATGTTCATTCACTGGTAAGAGCTGTTCCTTCTCTTGATCTTCTTACTACTTGTTATTTGAACCTCCAAAACTTTAAAACAATATTATGTAAGTTGTCTACAAATTTTTTCCATAATTTGCATTTAGTAACAAATATGTTGACACTGTCATTTAACTAAAATTACGAATTTTGAAATTAATATGATTTTTTAAAAGGCAAGCGAAGCTTAAGTGTTCCTTCACTGGTTAGTTTACCCTACCGAGCTTATTTGATAAGTGAAGTTTGCACTTATTTTCTCTGGTGAACTGGAAAAAAAATTGCTATAAGAAGTTACTAATTTTAATTAAATTTTATAAGTCAGCACTTTTTGCATTTTTAGTCGCCCTTGATAACCCTGAAATGTTTTCAAGGTATATAACGGATAGTTTTATTTGCTTGAAATAGAATAATGATTTATGTAAAGTTTCATTTTTGTTACTTATATATTTAACATAATGTGGTATCTAAAATATCATTGTTTGATCCAAAACTAAGAGAAAAATTTCATATCTCTTTAACCACGATTTTAATTTTAATAGGGTGATTAGCTTTTGCTTACCAATACAGGAATGTCACGAACGACAAAAATTGTGCAAAGTGGTATTTAATAAAAAGCTAAAAAATCTATTAGAAGAGATTAATAATTCTTAAATTTTGCTTGCATATTTTTTTGGCTATAATGTTTAACCGTTTAACGCCCAGTGTCATATATTTAGGACAGTTCCTTTTTTCAAAGACATTCATTGCGGTGGGAAACTTTTTTCAGTATTTTTATTTATCTGGGTGAATTAAAAGATTCTCAGATACCACAACGATTTAGTTATTTCTGATTAGATCTAGAATTTTAAGGAGCAAGTACTTTCTGATCTCTCAAAGACTTTTTAAATGTCCTAACAGTAGAAAAACCAAATAATTTCAATAATATATTATACCACTTTTTCTATAAAACCACTTTTTGCATCATTGCAATATATAATTTCGGAATAATTCCAGGTTAAGATGGATGAAAAGTCATTTCTGTGTTATTTAGCAGTTCAATTTATTTTGGTAAAGTTATTATTATTATTTTTAAAATGTGCATAATTTGCTATGTAAGTTATAGTGGTAATAAAAATTAAATAATTTAATATATAAAATAATTAAAAATGAATTGAGTTTCTACCACTTCTAAAATTTTGAGTTGCCTGTGGTATCATTGCCACTAGAAAAACGCTTTTTTTGATGAGCATAAAAGATGGAAGGCATGAAATAATGTATGCGAGCTTTTCATTTTGGACACATATAAAAATGTGCTTGCTCTCAAGAAAATAGATTTAGCTCGAAATGTCGTCGGTGAGATTTTTTATTTTGGACGCAGATAAAAATGTGCTCACAGGAAAATAGATTTAGCTCGAAATATCGTCGGTGAGCTTTTTTATTTTGGACACAGATAAAAATGTGCTCTCAAGAAAATAGATTTACCTCGAAATATCGTCGATGATCTTTTTTATTTCGGACACAGATCAAAATGTACTTTCACGAAAATAGATTTACCTCGAAATATCGTCGGTGAGCTTTATTATTTTCGACACAGGTAAAAATGTGCTTTCAAAATAGATTTAGCGCGAAATGCTTGTTTAACACGTTGAATGCCATGGGGGTCACCAGTGACCGGCACTGAGATTGTTCGTAGAGCCAAGGGGGCCACCGGTAACAGGCGAAGCCAAGGTTATTTGAAACACATAATTCGAGCAAATTTTTAATATTATATCGTTACTAAAGTTTTTTGAAGAAATTAATGCAATATAGAACATACAAAAATAGTTTTACAGATTTGCCAACTTGCTCCGGACAGTGAATAAATATTTTCAAGTTGTAGTTTATTAATTTTGATTCTTGGCTAAATAAATTCAATTTTGTACATTTTTATCCACCACTATTTCTAAACAATTCGTCGGCATATAGAATTCACCACTTTTTTCCCAATGTGTTTCCCGAAAAGCTAGCAAAATCTGTCTAATATTTGTAAATATAGTTTGTAGTTATTTACCGTTCGGTCAGATGGGCAAGCCGTGTAAAATTAGCGTGGCATTTAACGTGTTAAAAAAATGTGATTTCTCAAAATGCTTGTCGAGGGGAATGGAGATAGCATATGACTCCATTTTCCAAACTATTACTATGACTATAGTTGACTGCTAGATGAATCCAAACAAAATCATAATGTATACATTTTTATGTATTACAGGTATAATTCTATGTTCAAAAGTTTTTGGAAGGTTCCTTATTTTATTATTTACGTACTTATTTATACACATTATTCTTATTTATATATGTTTATATTTATTTGTATTTTTATTTTATCTACATTATTATTCATATTCACTGTTACCAGCTCTGCAAAATCAGAATTTTATGGGAGCTGTGGGCACAGTGTGTGGCTCTGCAATTGGAACCCAGGGCACTGTGATAGCAGCAAATTTTTCAATTATTGTATCTTCTTCAAGATCTAAAAATCCTGCTTATTTTTTTTTCTCCCGAATCGTAATGACCTTATCACATGATTTCAATATGAAAAGGTAAAAGGCCCCTTCCGGGTCTAAAAGACATGAGAAGACTCAGACTATAACAACTGGATAATACCTGACCTCACTTACAACTTCAGTTAGTTTTTTATTTATTACTCATTGGTAAATGGCTCTTGGTTTGGATTTTATGGCGTCCTAATTTTTCAACTGCAATAATCAAGAGTATTAGAAAACAGCGCGCATGCGTTGCTATGGCGACCGCTGCTTTTTGACAATTATTTTTTAGAATTGTTTGTTACGCATTAAGTTGATGAGTTCATTTCTGAGATATGGGACCAGAGAGATCCCATAATACTTCTTGTAGTGAATAAAAGAGAATTTCATCCTTTGATCGATAATTCCGTTTTTATTGTTTTAATTAAGAAACAGAAATTCTAACCTACAGTTCAAACTGGATTGTTTTCAACACTAATTCAGGAGAATATCGCAAATAAAGAGGGTCCAAATTGATTGACACGGTCCCAAAAGCAAGAAAAAAAAATACGATGCCAAGGCCTAAATTTTACCGAGGATGAAGGAGCCAAAGCCAAAGAGCATAGACGGGAATACTTCAAGCGTACACAAACAGAAAAACGAAAGGATTCCGTCCGCAGGCACAAGCATGAAGCCCGTCTCTCACAAAAGTACCAAAGTGGTTGAGATAATTGAACCCTACCGAAGAGCGAATGGTGGCTCTCCGAACCCCTTTCATGCAAATACGAGAACTGGGTGTTGATCACTAATTAGGAATAAAAAGAATCCGTTGTCAACGTACTCAATAACTTTCACAAGATCGTAGACTGTCCTCCACGCAAAATAAATGATTCATTCAATATTCATGTAAAATTGAAAAAAAAAGTCCTACCTTTCAAATCATATTTCATGTATGAACTTGTGAATCCGAAATGGGTGTATGATGCAGCTTACAATCTCCATCAAACACCATTGCACCATTCCGAAAATGCTTATATTGATCTCGATTAGCTGTTCAATGTCTATTCAGTCATCAAAAGAATTTACACAGAATGTGTCTGAGCTGCATTTAAATATGTCTGCGAAATTGCGAACCGAGTAGTTCAGGATTAACAGTTAAAGATGTCTGAGATGAAAACACAATAAAGTTTCTTTCACAACAAAAAAAATTACACAGAATCGTATGTTATTTTATTTTGTTATGTTTCGTTCTTATGTTCCTTTAAATTATTTTTCTTTTTTTTGTTGCTATTTTTAATTTCTTTATATAACGTTAAAGAGTTTGCATAAGTTATAGAAAAATTCAATTAAAATAATTTACATTTTTTTAACCCTTTATCTGCCAGACTCTTATTTTGCAGTTATGGGAAGTGTCATGAAAATAGTGGAAGCAGGTTTGCATATAAATGAAATGAAAATTTTCTTTTGTCAGCTCCTTATTTGGTTAAAAAAGTATAACTAAGAAATGAATATAGATTTTCATATTATTAAAGTATTTTGGTTCTTTTGGAATGTTCGACTTTTCCAATACAAATTATATGATTGAAAGAATATAGCTACCAGTCTTTAACATTTCATAAAGATAAATATAATACACGAAGAAAAATCAAGCATTGACTCTGTAGAAACGCCTTCCGTGTAATACTAATACCTCGAGCAGGAAATGACCATATTGTGATCCTGTTCGGGTAGTATCCCGTAATATGCATTTTTCAACTCCTAACTTAGCCGTTATTTCTCTTGCGATGACCACTATTAATACCTGTATTGCAGTTGGCTGTTCAATATCCATTCAGTCATCAAAAAAATTTACACAGAATGCGTCTGAGCTGCATTTAAATATGTCAGCGAAATTTTTCACCGAGCAGTTCAGGATTAACAGTAAACACGTTGAGCGCCGCGTCAGTCATCGGTGGCTGACATTGGACTTTCCATTTAGGCCGCGTCAGCAACCGGTGGCTAACCCTGAAATTACATGTAGGCTGCGTCAACCACCGGTGGCTGACACTGAAATTACATTTAAGGTGCGTCTGCCACCGCTTGCTGTCACTGACTTTTCACATAGGCCGCGAAAAACAGCTGACTGACAGCGTATAACATGATATAGAACTATAAAATGTACACTCTTTTCTGGAATTGCAGAAAATTTACTCAAAAGTTACTTAATTATTGTGATTCTTGGTTTAATAAATTCATTTTAGTAGATTTTTATCCACCACTATTTCTACGTAATTCGTAGGCTTATATAATTTACCACTTTTGTCAGATATGTCATGATAGACCTTCTAAAAAAATAGCAAAATCAGTCCAATAATTGTAAATTTAGCTTGTAGTTATTTACCGTGGCCTAACGGGCAAGCCATGCAAAATTAGCGTGGCGTTCAACGGGTAAAAGATCTCCAAGATCAAAACACTATAAAGTTTCACTTCCAAAATTTTTTTAACGACAACCATTTTGTCGATGGGTAACCTGTGAACGCCTTACTGCGATCAAAATTTTCTTCATTGTGTAATAAATAGCATTTTTATTTTTTTTAAAAAGAAATTATATGCATTGATTTCAGATAAATTTAAATAGTTTATGTTATTAATACTTCATAATAAGCAGAATTATCTTGTTTTCAGGAAACGATTTCTAAATTGAAACTTGGCGAAATTTCGTGTGAAAGCTTTTGCATTTACCTGTTTAATCGTAAAATAATTCATTTAACAAATTCTTTTGATTTAAATGTTTTAAACTTTTAAATTTAATCAAATATTTTAACATTCATTTAACTAATTCATTTGACTAATTTATTTAATTTTAACAATCAACTTTATTATCAATTATTCTGGAAATTCCAGATTTTAGAAAAACAGCAAGGATGCCAACTGCTTGTTTCTGAAAAACACTTAATAAAATGGTAGAGTATTAAAGACTAAAGCTTGCAGAGTTTTGTCCCATTTTAGCAAAAAGTTTCATGGCGATGCAACTGGAACAAAATATACTTTACTAGTGGGCTGCGAATTTTTCAGTAGTCTTGAAAAATCTTAATTATCACTCATATATTTTTCCGGTCCGTGGAAGCCCTGTTAATTGAAAACATCAATGACTATTTATATTTATTTCAAATTAGAGCTATATCTATTCAGACGTTTCTCTCGCGTGGGGAACGATATGCCGAAACATGAGTTGTGTTGAAATGAAAAGATATTAGCGAATATTTTAATTGCACAACTGCTTTATATTTATGTTACTGATGCTATTCATTTTTGAAGCTAATTAGAATAGTTCTGGTTTTTCGGTATCAGCTTTGGTGAGCTCTCACTGATGCAACGGATACTGATGCATGACTCAGAGAAATAAGATAGTGACATGACTAGGCATATAGTCTAGTACATAGATTCTTAACTTTTTTAACGTTGCCGCCCCCTTAAGGAGCAGAAAAAATTTCAACACCTTCCTTTGTGAAAATCCAGTTATTTAGAGCATGAGAACGGGGGTTGCTGAATTAAAAGAGGCAACATTTTCAAGCAATTTACGCGTTAAATTTGTTTAAGAAAAGTTATGAATACGTTAACTCGATACTTCTCTCAGCAGGTAATCGCAGTCTATTCGTCATAATCAAAAATGCGGCAATGAAAAAAAAATACAACAAAAAACCTACGGTTAAGAAGAGTAATTTATTTTTAATTAGATAATTTAAAAAAACCAAGCATAATTTTTTTACTAAAAAAAGTAGTATAAACGAAACAAACAAGTAACTATGTCAGTGATACGATTGTGGTTGATGGTTCACAGCCAGTATATTAACGATCGGTTCGATATTTTTAAAGAGGAGAAGACACTAATACCCTTGTTTTCTTTTTTCTGTATCTAGATCCGGAACAGCACTGAATCTTTGTTCGACAAGGTAGGGGAAAGGGAAGGCAATTTTTTTTTTTTGACGATAGTCCACAGTCCAGGGTAGAGGCGACTGTTACTACCTTGGAGCCAAAATTCTGCGGTACGATCACTATTTCAAAGTTTCATTAGTTGAAAGTTCGACCAAGTCCTCCTGAATCTGAACCTCTTCTGTTTCAATATTCACAAAATGGTTCATAACCCATTAAGGGACTTCCAGAAACAAAACATCTTTAAGACGGTCAGAAAAGTTCACGTGTAAAATCTCAAGTTGTTGATAATATTCTTGTGCATCATCAGAGGGAATTTCATCATTCTTTTTTTGAATTTTAAATTCAATAATATTGGAAACTGACTGAACTCATTCTGGCTAAAATTCTGCTTCCAGAAAATGAGTTTTTTTAGAAAGGCAGAAATAACTGATTTTGTAGTGATCAAATTGAGCTCTACGCCGTGAAGTTGTAAATTAATACCATTAAATTTTGCAAATAAATCCATCATGTATGCAACATCTTATCTTAAATTCTAGCAATCTGTCACTCAGAGCTACATCCCTGGCCTCGAGGATCTCGATCACAGAGTCGAAAGGATTCTAAAACCTCTTGAGACAGGCGCCTTTAAAATGCAATCGAATCTCGGTGTGCAGTAGCCAAGCAATTGAATACTTCTCCGTTCTTCTTATACAGCTGTCTCAATAATCGATACTTCTGAGTCTTACTGCGAATTTTGTTCTCAGCACAGATTGATATGTTGCAATGACTGATGCAATCGGTCGCTGAGATTTATTCCAACTATATGCTGTCTGTGAATCACGCAGTGAACATCTAAATTATCCGGTACCGCCCTCTTCAAAAGGGCGATAAACCAATTCCTCCTACCTCAGAAAGCCTAAATACGGTCTCTTATGAGTAATTTTCCCAGACTATTTAAAAAGTGAACAAGTTGTGCGCATGAACCCAAATTCCATTTGAATAGTACTTGAGAGAAATTTATCATGTAAATTTGAGAATTGAATCTGCAGTGGTTGACAAGTAATTAAGACAAACTAATCATATTCATAAACTAAACAAATTATTAGACATATATTTGTTATCACTTTCTTATTTTTAACAGAATTTGTATTAAATGACTCTTTCATAATCTTGTTAACCTTCATAGTGGTCTGATCGGATAACCTCTAAGAAACCGCGCGGAGGGATTCAGATATAGGAGAATTGCATACCTGCCAACTTTTCCGGAAGATTTTATTTTTATATTTAAAGTGGTAGCAAATATATACTATTTTTTCTTTTATAATTTTAATTTTTAAATGATTTTGATCACCACTATTATTACAAAAATTAAGCACATATATGAATATGCGTTACTATCATGATGGTCAATTTAAGTTTTCTCAAATACAATGTATTTGTTTGGTTAAAATTGAAGTTTTAATACCACTGCATACCCTTCAACTGCTACGGAATTTCCGTAGTTTCAGAAATCTTCATTTCAGACGGTAGCAAAATTAATGTCTTAATATTTAAAAAAAATTAAATTTAGCGTAACTTGTCCACTATTACTTATAAAAGTGCAGGCCATATGGCTAGATTCTTAAGTTCTGATAAAAAATTTATGAGATATCCATTTACTTTAAAAATTTCTACTTTGGTACGCTACCACTAGAAAGAATTATTTTCAAAATCCTCATAAGTTGGAGGGTATGCCACTGGGAAAAATGATAATGGAAAGGATAAAAAGTTGGCAGATATGGAGTTGGATAAACCCATGATATCGATCAACCATTGCAAGAGCTGTACAAGTGGCACCAGACATAATATTCGCAAGAGGAACGTTTTTCTCTTTAAAATAATCTTTGACAGCATTAAAAATATGATGAGGTTGCGTGAAAAATAACAAATCTTTATTTTATTTGTCAGGATGATTTTTTTGCAAACGCTCAACGCTGAAAACAATAGGCATTCAGAGAAGCAATAAATTGAGAGTTTTAACCCTTTAACGGGCCCTTTATTTCTAGTAAAGGTAAATTAAAATATTTTTGGAATTGAAATTTTTTTAAGAACAGTAATTGATATTAAAAATAAAAACTCATTTAGTTTATAAAAATGCCATTTTTTTGGTGGTAAATATATTTAGCATGACCTATTAGGAACTTACTGACTTTTATTTTTCTTTATTTATAAAATAAATTCCTTAAATGCTACAAACTTCAAAAGGAATTATGTATATTATAACTTTTATACGTTTTTTAAAAGTGACAAATGGTTGCCAATTTTATTCAAACTTGCTTCAAGAAAGCTGAAGTTATTGAAAAATGGAAATCTAAATTAAAAGTGGCAAAACGTGGTGGTAAGTATACTTACCACGGCCTTCAAAAGGGTTAATAGTATTTTGATATTATGCAGTCTGAGCATAAAAAGGCGGTAATTGGGCTGAAATTCGAATTAGTACGGATTAAATCAATATCGAACAACTTATTGAAATCTGAATGCATACCTGCCAACTTTTTATCCCTTCCATTATGATTTTTCCCAGCGGTATTAAAATGGAATTAAATTTTCGATTTTAAGCATAAAAATACGATGTATTTGAAAAAGCTTAAGCTGTAACCTATGCGGAGCACATATTAAAATAAATGATTTATTTTTTTTAGAATAGTGGTAATCAAAATCATTTAAAAATAAGTTTATAAGGGAAATAATAGTACATATTTACTACCACTTTAAATGTAAAAATAAAATTTTACGTCAAATGCGTAAAAGTTGGCAGGTATGTGAATGCGTTGCGCTGGTTTGAATCGGAGGATATGTGTTGCATAAGTTCGTTTTATTCCTGGTACAAATGTGAATCGGATAATCTTAATTTATTATATTAATTTAATCTTTTTTTCTTTAATATTATTTTCAGATTAATTTTACTTACTTAATTAACCTTAATTTAATAATATTATTTGGGTGTTTAAAAATTAAATTTGAATAAAAAAACATGGTTATCGCCCCCCCTACCGACCAAAACATAACCACCGTCCCTCAGTATACTCCCAACACCCCCGATGAGAAACAATGGTCTAGTATATAAACGGCACAAACATTAATATAAAACTAATAATAGTAATGATGGTAATACAGGTGTACAGCAAGTGGAGTCGCTCCCCCTGCGGCTATTCGCAGCTTGTGGCGCGGCGCTCCCTTGTTACACCAGTCTGATATACGTAATAAAATGTGAATTAAAAAGCAATATGTAATATTTCGTTATTTTCAATACTTCTTGGATAGTATACCATCCGAAAATTAAAAGGCTGCTAATGGGCTGTGTTCGATATTTTCATTTAAGACATCTTTTCTTAAAATTAAATTAATGGCAGCTTTGCTGAAGATGTCATTAATTTTCGCCTTGTCACATTTTTCTGTTTTATTAAAACAATTGGCATTCAGTGAAGCAATAAATTGAGAGTTTTGAAAGGTTTGAGTCATCTCTTCAAGTTAAGATTTCTAACGTAGTTTGGAGCATCTGTAATAGATCGTAATATTTTATTCTGTGCAACAGTGTTTCTCAAAGTGTGGTAAGCGTACCCCCCAGGATTACGGGAACAGTTTAGCGGGGGTACGCGTTCTTATGCGAAATATCTTGACACAAACGAAAATTTCACTTAAAAACGGAGCTAGTTATAACAATTTACGACTACGTATTTTTCTATTGGCTATTTTTTGCAGAGTTAACAGTTAATAATTAGTGGTGTCAAGAGTCAGTTGTGATTTTTAACTTTCGTGCAATTTTTTTATAGTGAAAAATACATAAATTTTTTTATTAGTGGTACATAGCGTTACGAAAAATTTAGAAAGGGTACACAAAAGTCATAAGTTTGGGAAACACTGCCGTACTAGGTCAAGTTTATTTAGCTATCGATCTGGTGCTGAGCACCATGTTGGGTGAGCATAAATCGCTATCGCTTTTTTGTTTCGTACGTTAACCCGCTTCGTCCCTAATTTATAAATTGAAATGATACAAAAAGTGATTTTATGGAAAAAGTGGTATAATATATTATCGAAATTAATTGTTTTTTCTACTGTTAGGACATTCAAAAAGTCTTTTATAGATCAAAAAGTACTTGCTCCTTATAATTCTAGATCTAATCAGAAATAACTAAATCATTGTGGTATCTGAAAATCTTTTAATTCACCCAGATAAATGAAAATTCTGAAAAAAGTTTCCCACCACAATGAATGGCTTTGAAAAAAAGGAACTGTCCTAAATATATGACGCTGGGCGTTAACCGGTTAAGTAGTTTCTCTAATCTATTCCAGTATTTTAATACTGGAAATAGACTGAGGATGTGTTCGGAGTACTCTACTCCTTCACCAGGTGTTGGGCCCTTAGGCATCTGCGATACTGGCATTAATAGGGGTCACTGCAAGAGGAATAACGGAAAAGTTAGGGGTTGAAGAACATATATTTCGTCGAACATATACTCCCGAACAGGATCACAATTTGGTCTTTTCCTGCTCGAGGGATTTGCATTAATACGAATGGTTTCAGGAGTGAGATACTCTTCATCTGTTCTTTAAGTTTTATATTTATCTTTTTATAATGTTAAAGACTGGTAGCTATATTCTTTCGTTCTTATAATTTGTATTCGAGAAGTTGAACATTCCAAGAGAACTAAAAAATGCTAATCTATATTCATTTCTTAGACATGTTTTTTTTTAACCAAATAAAGAGCGGACGGAATTTTCATTTCATTTATATGCAAGCCTGCTTTCACTTTTTTCCTAACACTTCCCATAAATGCAAAAAACAGAGTGTGGCCGGTAAATGGTTTAAAAAAAAGTAAATTATTTTAAACATTATCGCGAATTTTTCTATGACTTGAGTAAACTCTTTAACATGATATAAAAAAATTAATATTAGCTTAAAAAAAGAATTTGAAGGAACATCAGAACAAAATGTAGCAAAATAAAATAAAATACGATTCACTAGAAAAAGAAGAAAATTGTGATTGTCGCAAGGCGATCACCCTTTACCCATTGGCAAAATGGATGTTGTCTAATTTTTTTTTTTGGAAAAGAAACTTTATTGTGTTTTTATCTTGGACATCTTTAACTGTTAATCCTGAACTGCTCGATTCACAATTTCGCAGACATATTTAAATGCAGCTCAGACGCATTCTGTGTAAATTCTTTTGATGCCAGAATAGACATTGAACAGCCAATCGAGATCAATATTCACATTTTTGGATGGGTGCAATGGTATTTGATGGATATTGTAAGCTGCATCATACACCCATTTCGGATTTACAAGTTCATACATGAAATATTATTTGAAGGGTAGGATTTTTTTTTTTTCAATTTCACATGAATAGTGAATGAATCATTTATATTGAGTGGAAGACAGTCTACGGTCTTGATTAAGTTATTGGGCACGTTGACAACGGATCCTTTTTATTCCTAACTGGTGATCAACACCCAGTTCTCGTATTTGCATGAAAGGTGTTCGGAGAGTCACCATTCGATCTTCGGTAGGGTTCAACTCTCTCAATCACTTTGGTTCTTTTGTGAGGTACGGGCTTCATGCTTGCTTTTGAGAACGGAATCCTTTCGTTTGTGTTAAGCTTTAGGTATTCCCGTCTACGCTCTTTTGATTTGACTTTTTCAGCCTCGGTAAAGTTTAGGCCTTGGGATCGTATTTTTCTATCTTGCTTTTTTTGGGACCGTGTCAATCAGTTTGAACCTTCTTTATCTGTGATATTCACTTAAATTAGTTTCGATCCAGTTAAACTGTAGATTAGAATTTCTGTCTCTTAATGAAAACAATAAAAACTAAAATATCGTTCACATGACGAAATTCTCTTTTATTCATAACGCAAGAAGTATTTATGGTATCTCTCTGGTCCCATATCTCAAAAATAAAGTCATCAACTTAATGCAAAAGAAAATTAAAACTGAAAAAAAGAATTTTTAAAAAATTATCAAACAGCAGCGGTCACCATAGCAACGAATGCACACTGTTTACTATTACTATTGATGATTGTAGTTGAAAAGTGAGGACTCCATGAAATCAAAACCAAGACTCATTTGGCCAATGGGTAAAAAGGAATGTATCGAACATGATAAAAACTGAACTTTACGAGAGAAAAAATGAAATCCTTTCATGAGGTCTTAACAAAAAAATAAATATTTTGAGAAAACTTATTTAATGTGCCAAATGTAAGGAAATAAGGAAACAGAGCGCTGTTTTGACAAAATACAAATGGATTTGTTCAGGTCTTCGATTACTAATGGTACATAAAATGAAAACTTGAGCAAATTCATTATAATTAACATAGATTTTTATTTTCTNATTTCTAGTAAAGGTAAATTAAAGTATTTTTGGAATTGAAATTGTTTTAAGAACAGTAATTGATATTAAAAAAAACTCATTTAGTTTATAAAAATGCCATTTTTTTGGTGGTAAATATATTTAACATGACCTATTAGGAACTTACTGACTTTTATTTTTCTTTATTTATAAAATAAATTCCTTAAATGCTACAAACTTCAAAAGGAATTATGTATTTTATAACTTTTATACGTTTTTTAAAAGTGACAAATGGTTACCAATTTTACTCAAACTCACTTCAAGAAAGCTGAAGTTTTTGAAAAATGGAAACCTAAATTAAAAGTGGTAAAACGTGGTGGTAAGTATACTTACCACGGAATTCAAAAGGGTTAAAAAAGATTTAAGTCAAGTTAGATTTCCAACGTAGTATGGAACATCTGTAATGGATCGTAATAATTTATTCTGTTCAAGGTCAAGTTTATTTAGCTGGTGATCTGGTCCTGAGCACAAATCGCTATCATGTTTCGAACATTAATTAGTTCCTCTAATTTTTCAGTATTTTAATACTGGAAATGGACAGAGGATGTGCACTCCACACCTTCTACTGATGGTGGGACCTTAGGCAATTGCGATACTGGGATTTATAGAGGCAAATAAAATAGCGAGTAAGTTAGGAGTTGAAAATAAGTACTTAGGTACAGTCCCGAGCAGGATCTCAATTTGGTCAATTCCTGCTCGAGGGATTAAAATCAGAGATCGAATTTTGACAAGATAACATGAATTGTTATTTATGGTTTATATTTATCTTTTTAAAATGTTAAAGACTGGTAGCTATATTTTTTCTTTCCTGTAATTTGTATTGGAGAAGTTGAACATTCTAAAAGAACCGAAATATATAAATAATATGAAAATCTGTATTCATTTCTTAGTTATGCTTTTTAACCAAATAAGGAGCTGACGGAAGAAAATTTTAATTTCATTTATATGCAAACCTGCTTCTACTATTTTCATAACACATCCCATAACTGTAAAATAAGATTCCAGACATCACCTCCTACATCAGAAAGCCTCCACACGGTTTCTTATAAGTAGTCTGCGCAGATTATTTAAAAAGCGAACCACTTGTGCGCATGAACCCAAATTCTATTTTAAAAGTACTTGAGAGAAATTTATCATATATATTTGAGAATTGAACCTTTAGTGGTTGATAAGTAACGAAAACAAACCAATTATATTCATAAACTAAAAAAATATTTAGACATATATTTGCTACCACCTTCTAATTTTTATAGATTTCATATTAAATGGTTCTTTCACTAATAGGTTTAACTTCATAGTGGTCTGATCGGACTACCTACAAAAAACCGTGTGGTGGCTTTCAGTTATAGGAGGCGTTGGGTGAGCACAAATCGCTATCGATTTTATGTTTCGTACATTAAGTAGTGTCTCGAATTTTTCAGTATTTTAGTACTGGAAATAGACTGAAGATGTGTTCGGAGTACAAGCCCGCAACGCGAGCACTCTACTCCTTCGCCAGAAGTTGGGCCCTTAGGCATCTGCGATACTGGCATTAATAGTAGTCACTGCAAGAGAAATTACGGGTAAGTTAGGGGTTGAAAAACACATATTTCAGAAGACTCCCGAACAGGATCACAATTTGGTCATTTCCTGCTTGAGGGATCAGTATTAATAAGAAAGGCTTCAGGAGTGTGATTTCTTGCACTGTTCCTTATGTTTTATATTTATCTTTTTAAAATGTTAAAGACTGGTAGCTCTATTCTTTCATTCTTATAATTTGTATTGGAGAAGTTGAACGTTCTAAAAGAACCAACAAATGCTAATCTATATTCTTTTCTTAGTTATGTTTTTTTAACCAAATAAGGACATACCTGCCATTTTTTCCGGATTTTCTCGAAGATTTTATTTTTATATTTAAAGTGGTAGTAAATATATACCATTTTTTTCTTTTATAAACTTAATTTTTAAATGATTTTGATCACCACTATTCTTTCAAAAATTAGGCACATATATTAATATGCGGTACTATCATGGTTGTCAACTTAAGTTTTTTCAAGTGCAACGTATTTGTTTGCTTAAAATTGAAGTTTTAATTCCATTTTAATACCACTGGGAAAAATAATAATGGAAGGGATTAAATGTTGGCAGGTATGTAAGGAGCTGACTGAAGAAAATTTTCCTTTCATTTATATACAAACCTGCATTCACTTTTTTCATAACACTTCCCATAAATGTAAAATAAGAGTGTGGCAGGTAAATGGTTTAAAAAAAATTTAATTGCTTTAAACATTGACGTGAATTTTTCTATGATTTAGTAAACTCTTTAACATGACATAAAAAAATTTAAAATTAGCTTAAAAAAAAAAGAATTTGAAGGAACATCAGAACAAAATGTAACAAAATAAAATAAAATACGATTCACTAGAAAAAGAAGAAAATTGTGATTGTCGCAAGGCGATCACCGGTTACCCATTGGCAAAATGGATGTTGTCTAATTTTTTTTTTTTTGGAAAAGAAACTTTATTGTGTTCTCATCTTGGACATCTTTAACTGTTAATCCTGAACTGCTCGGTTCACAATTTCGCAGACATATTTAAAAGCATCTCAGACACATTCTGTGTAAATTCTTTTGATGACAGAATAGACATTGAACAGCCCATCGAGATCAATATTCGCATTTTTGGATTGGTGCAATGGTGTTTGATGGAGATCGTAAGCTGCACCATACGCCCGTTTCGGATACACAAGTTCATACATGAAATATGATTTGAAAGCTAGACTTTTTTTTCAATTTCACATGAATATTGAATGAATCATTTATTTTGCGTGGAGGACAGTCTACGGTCTTGCGCAAGTTATTGGGTACGTTGACAATGGATCCTTTTATCTCTAACTGGTGATCAACACGCAGTTCTCGTATTTGCATAAAAGGGGTTCGGAGAGTCACCATTCGCTCTTCGGTAGGGTTCAACTCTCTCAACCACTTTGGTACTTTTGTGAGGTACGGGCTTCATGCTTGCGTTTGAGAACGGAATCCTTTCGTTTTTTCGTTTGTGTTAAGCTTTAGGTATTCCCGTCTACGCTCTTTTGCTTTGGCTTTTTCAGCCTCGGTAAAGTTTAGGCCTTGGGATCGTATTTTTCTATCTTGCTTTTTTTGGGACCGTGTCAATCAGTTTGGACCTTCTTTATCTGTGATATTCACTTAAATTAGTTTCGATCCAGTTAAACTGTAGATTAGAATTTATGTTTCTTAATGAAAACAATAAAAACAAAAATATCGTTCACATGACGAAATTCTCCTTTATTCATAACACAAGAAGTATTTATGGTATCTCTCTGGTCCCATATCTCAAAAATAAAGTCATCAACTTAATGCAAAAGAAAATTAAAAGTGAAAAAAAGAATTCTTAAGAAATTATCAAACAGCAGCGGTCGCCATAGCAACGCATGCACACTGTTTACTATTACTATTGATGATTGTAGTTGAAAAGTGAGGACTCCATGAAATCAAAACCAAGACTCATTTGGCCAATGGGTAAAAAGGAATGTATCGAACATGATAAAAACTGAACTTTACGAGAGAAAAAATGAAATCCTTTCATGAGGTCTTAACAAAAAAATAAATATTTTGAGAAAACTTATTTAATGTGCCAAATGTAAGGAAATAAGGAAACAGAGCGCTGTTTTGACAAAATACAAATGGATTTGTTCAGGTCTTCGATTACTAATGGTACATAAAATGAAAACTTGAGCAAATTCATTATAATTAATATAGATTTTTATTTTCTAACAAGCGGACACTGATATTTATCCAATTTCACAAACTTTACAACAGTTATTTTCAGTTAATGAACTTGAAATCATTGTTAAAAGACAAAGATAAATAAAGCAACAGACCCTCATGAAAAGCCAGCAGAAATATTTATTTTATATGAAGACTTATTTCACACACATGATTTAAGGTGTCACTGAAGTAATGAGAATTAGAATGGCTATTACTTTTTTTCCTAAATCACAGAAACAGATTACAATTTGAAAATTTGCAAATATTAAACTGAAACAAAATCATGTAGGGCCATCGAATTTTCTACTTTCGGCAACATTCAACGTCTCCTATAACTGAAAGCCTTCACACGGTTTTTTATAGGTAGTCCGATCAGACCACGATGAAGGATATCCACTTAACTAACTAACTAATCAATTTTTTTTCAGAGTGCCTATCCATGTATGGATATCTGCTCTTTCATCTAAATTGGATAATATGTGGTGGAAGGGAAGGGAGGTGCTGCGTTAACATTAAGTTAAATCTCAGAATGAACAATAATTGATAAAATCAAGTCTGAGTCATAAATAAAAATAAATCGCAAGTTGATACATAGTAAAGGGAACAAATTGAAGATAAAGATAACGAAAGAATATTTACACTATTTACAAATTTACAAAAGGGGGAAGACTCCCTGTGCACTCTCTCGCCTCACACCGGTATAGCCGGGCTTCATTGGTGCAGAGAACACAGTTTGTCTAGGGCAGTGGGGATAGTCATGATTATCCGAAATGCTTAGAGAGAACACAGTCGCTTAAGAAAAAAGCGGTTATCGGGCTGAAATTTTTATTGTCATCTATGAAATCAATGTCTAATAACTTATTGAATTTACATGTTGAACAATTTTTGGCACCTTTAAAAAAGGATGCATTGAGTTTAAAAAGGCACTCGTCTATTTTGTCGATTTTGAGGTCATTATAGAGGGTGTTATTTCTGACAAACCAGGGAGCCCCAGTGATTCGTCTTAGGGTTTTGTGTTCGAAGACTCTGAGTCTCTTTCTTTGTGTATTTGTAAGCGTCCCCCATGATATCCACTTTCCGAACGAGTCACTTAATACAAAATCTAGTTGAAATAAGAAAGTGGTAGCAAATATATGACTAAAAATTTGTTTTATTTATGAATATTATTGGTTTGTTTTATTTACTTGTCAAACACTACAGATTCAATTCTCAAATATATATGATAAATTTCTCACAATTACTTTTATAAAAAGTTTTGGATTCATGCGCACAACTGGTTCACTTTTTAAACAGTCTGCGCGGACTACTTATAAAAGACCGTGTGGTGGCTTTTTGATGTAGGAGGTGATGGAACATTGCTTCGACTTGTCATTGTTTTGAAGGCCATCTTCGTTTCTAGAAGAAACTAAATTATTCTAAAAAGAACAATATGACATCAGAGAGGGATTTGGAGCTGAAAATTCATCCAAATCGATAATAATTCAATAATAAGATCTCCACATGTTTTCCATATGAATTCATTCAGTTTGCCTCAAGGTCAACAAATTTTATGAATATTTAAGAAAAATTTCAAGGTCAACCTAGGGAAAAAGTGTTTACAATTTGATGAAAAAAATAAAAGCTAAGAACAAGAAGAATCTTTCCCCATGATGATAAATCAATAATTCAGTTGTTAGAAGGAAATTAGTGAGGACATGATGCTAGATTGAGCCAATGAGATATTTCTGTTATTCATTGCTCAAAAATTTTAGCTGAATCCCAAAGCTGTGTTACACTTACGCGCGCAATAACAAGACAAAACACTAAATTATGAAAGCAAATTAAAGAACAAAACTTTTTTGATGGAAAAGTTAATACATTTTTAATTTCATTGCAATTTTAGATTATTTTTAGTCGTCGTTTTAAAAATGAAAGATTATTATGGATGAATATGTAAATTTACCAATAATGAGTTTAAATGAACTAATCACACCACCGGGCAATTGTGGATACATTCAGGGGTTGATTAAAATAATGGAAATAGTTCTGTAGTAACTCTATGTAAACAATATTTTTAGAAGCTTTGTAAGATTTTACATGGTGTAACTGCTAGCACAATTTGAAAGATTAACATTGAAGTTTTTGGAAATGGTTTATTGATTGTGATTCTTGGTTTAATAAATTCAATTTAGTAGATTTTTATCCACCACTATTTCTAAACAATTCGCAGGCTTATATAATTCACTTTTTTACTTCATAGCATTTACCAGTCTAGCTCTGAGCAATCATGCCTTACAACCAGAAAGGACGCGGCGGCAAGGTTTTACCTACCGCCCGCAAGCACGCCGGCCACGATGCATCCATCTCATTGGATCAAGTCTTGGAGACCTGCGGGATTCCCGCGAAATACCTCCCGCCGAAAGATCAGATAGCCAACCCCGGCTACCTCAAAGTTTTCTATGGGAAATTTTCTACTGACGAACAGTTCGAAGCCTACATGCAACTGAATGATTTCGCCCGTGCCCAAGATTATGACCCTTTCTACCAGCTATCCCTCGCTGCCATTGCGGCGCGAGGCGTGAAAATACGCCAGGAAAATACGCCAGAAGTGGAATCATCGACAGCAACTGAGCCCGAGCCCAGAGTCCCCACACCCGAGACTGCTGCCGCCCCCGGCATCGACTTGAATACAGAGCCAGTTGAGGAAGCCTCGGCATCAGAAACTGCACTCTCAGAACGTCCATCCATAGAGCCTCCGAGGAAGAGAAGGAAGAACAAGAAAAGGTCCAAAGAAAAGAAAGCAGCCACCCCAACTAAGCCTATTTCCAGCCCTACTCCCTCAGTAGCTCAACCGCCACCGGAGACTGCCCCACCCGTCCCGATGGAACCCACCGAAGATGCCGTCACCGATGCTACACCTCCCAGGCCCTTTTTAGGGCCATCAAATAAAGATCCAGTGAATTCACCAAAGTTCCTAAAAGTACTCTTCCGTGGACTCCCGAAGGAATTCAACCCAGATGTTATTTCTCTAGAACTAGGGAAACTTAACATAGAAGTACACAAAATAGTACAGTTCAAGAAGAGGGTGGGCGGGGCCTATCGGCTCCTCCCACTTTTCCTCGTCATCGTCCCGCAGCTGGCAAATCATCTGAAGATCTACCGCACCGAGGAAATCAAAGGACACCCGGTCAGCGTCGAACTTTTTCACGGCGGCCGTCGGCCGATCCAATGCTTCCGTTGCCAGGCCTACGGGCATACTCAGCAATCCTGCTCTGACCCACCCAAGTGCATGAAGTGTGCCGGAGGGCACTACTCCTTTCAGTGCAGGAAAAGTAAAGACACTCCCGCAACTTGTTGCAATTGCAGTCAAGCCCACACATCCAATTTCTCAGGGTGCGAGGCCCGCCCCTGGAGAAAAAGCCACACAAGAAAAAAGACCCCAGCCACAACTGCCCACCGACTTGTTTCTCTTATCAAGGAACTAAAAGACCTGATGCAAGATGAGGAAGCGATGAGCCTCCTTCGGACATTTCTACCCAACTCCCAATAACCTACATCTCGATGAAGAAGCAGATAGCCCACCTAGGGCTAGGTACTTCGAAAAATCTTAATAGTTAGTTAGTTCATAGCATTTGAAGAAACTAGCAAAATCTGTCGAATATTTGCAAATTTAGTCCTTTGCAATGTAAAATTAACGTGGCATTCAACGTGTTAATAAGGCTGATTTGAGAGTTGTCAAAGGAGCATAAAAGTTAAAAAAAAAATGATTTTAACTAAAATATTATTTTTTTTAATATTATTTTATCAATTCGAAATCTTTGCCAACAAACGTTGGCAGAGATGCGAAGGAAAACTTGTTTAGTTTAACAAATTTTAAATTTCTGAGAAGTCTATATGCGTCGATTCGATGGTAAAGTGTAACATCTGTTTAAATGGTATTGTAAAGTTTGTCCACTATAAGAAAACGATTGAACGCCAAATTATGGTACGAATCTGTTAGTTAAAATGCAGAAATGCTTCTAAGGAAATTCATAGAGAGCTGCAGAAAAAAATTTCGCGCCAATGGTGATTCGTTGGCACAATGATATCGTAACTTTTCTGTTTCGAACGTTAATACTTTTTAAAGTTTTTGGTAAGAGTGAAATTTGGCTTTCAAAATTTTATCACCTGTTACTCAACAAGTTTTCGAATTCGTCAGGGGAAAGTTTCTCCCTTAAAATTTCTCCAAGCGTTATTTAAATCATTATCGTATGTTTGCGAATGGAATTTCTCATTTAAAATTTCACCAAGCGTTAATTAACTCGATTTTTGAGTGTGCGAGGATTGAATTTCTCACTTAAAATTTCACCAAGCGTTATTTAACTCGTTTTCTGAGTGTGTGAGGATGGAATTTCGCACTTAAAATTTCACCAAGCGTTAATTAACTCGTTTTCTGAGTGTGTGAGGATGGAATTTCGGACTTAAATTTTCACCTTGTTTTCCTAAGAGTGAGGATGGAAATTTGCTCTCAAAATTTCACCACACGTTACATAACTTGCTTTTGAGTTCATAAAGGAGTAACATTTCTCTTGAAATATCCGACAAGCTAGATCTCTGAAATTTTAAGAAGTGCTCTGGGGCAGATAACAATGCAAGTTTTATTCGTTTTTAACTGGTACCTGTAGAATGTTTCACCAATTAAAAATTTGAATAATGGATCTAGCCTGCCCATTACCGGGAAAAATTAAAAAGTTGCCGGTATAAAATTTATGGTGTTGCTTAAAATTTTTAGCAGATGTAATTTCAAATTAATTTTAGAAAGTATATTGGGCATTTTTAACAACTTGGTAAAGAGATTTGAAAAAAAAAAATGAAAACACGTCTATACTAACTCTATTTAAACAAGCTTTGTTTTGAAGCAAATGTTTTGAAATATTTTAAATGGCAAAGCAATTAACGCAATTTAAAAGATCTTGCTTGAAACTCATTCAAAATTTGCATTTTCCGAAAGTTAGCGAAAGAAGTTTGTTTCTTTCCTTTTTCATTAATACTATAAATAAAAACACATTCTAATATAAATATTGCAATCCTATAGAATGATTTCGAAATTGTAGTGGTAGTAATGCTGGAATATATTTCCTATTTTAATATACCACTTAATCGTTAAGTGGCTTAGAAGATGGAATTTTCATGCATATATATACTTTCTTTGGTGAACAATTTTCAGTGGTGGTTACACAGAAATTAAAATACCATCGACATTCGTTTTTATTTCCGTAACCGTTTTTTAAAATTTTCAAGGCCCGTCTGAATTCTCGTTTTCTGTATTTTAAATTATTAAAGGAAGTATAAGAGAATTTGCAATGAAAAGTTTCTCCCGTGTATATAGCGTCCTCTAACATAACAGTAGCTACTCATTTTTTGACTGAGATCAGATGATTTTGTATTTTATGCATGTTTCGATCGTTTTTAACAGTTACAAGCAGAATTTGTCGACAATCGAAAGTTTGATCATTGATCGCTTTACGGCTAGCATACGCATAACCAAAATATAGAAAATAAAATATAAAAAAAAACATTAAAAAACCATGTTTTTTTCTTTATTTAAAAAAACAGCGAGAATGGTTTATTTCTGTCCCACCATATTTATGACTTTAGCATGAAACTTTTTTAACCCTTTGATGTAAAAATTTTACTAAACATATTTTTCATTATTTTGTATTAATTCAGGTTGCAATAAGTGAAAAATATTATATTTAGCATTTTAACAACTTATGGTAATATAATACAACATAAAAAACCAGTGTCTTTTTCTGCGTTAATGGTTAAATCTTTCAAACATGACTTACTTCCAAACAATAGTTTTTTTTTGTAGTTATTTAGATTTAAGAGAAACAGTTATTCATCAATGAAATATCTTAAATTAATAAAATCAATTATTGATAAATTTCTTAACATAAATGAAAAAAAAAAATTTAAACTACTTGAATTTTATTTTATATTTTAGTACAAATATAATTCCGATAATCTAGCAGAATTTTTTTAGTAACTATTAAACTGCTTTTTACAATTAAAAAATAGAAAAATATCTTTTTACTTTTAATTAGAGCACCAGAAAAAAAATCTATAAAAGGGACATCAATCTCCCATCTGCGCCAAAGGATAAACGCCAACTGAATGTCTGGTAATATTTCACAATCGCGGGCCCGCCTCATATTTGGTGATTCGAAAATAAATAAGTATATATCAAAATAAACCAAGAGCCAATCACATAACAGTAAACAAAGGTGACATCATTGAAAGCGAGGACAGCAACGAATATCAAGGTTTCAGCAAAACTAAAGAAAATTGTCGCTAAAGCCAAACTAAGACGCCCCCCATTCTACACCTCAACATTGTTTTCCGAAGCATTTTTGCCAAGGAAAATAAAAAAGCCACAGTTTAAGTGCCTTACATTTAAAGCAAATCTATAATTTTAAACTAAGCATGTCATCTTGTGGTGATGAATTATCTGGGTTATAGAACGGACAAATAACTGAAATATTTTAGGAGTTATTAAACTTTAAAAAAAAAAAAAAATTCGCCAATTTGACACCATTTTCCCACCAAGATGTAAATTATCAAAGTCAATGACTTAATCCTATTTCTTTGTAAATCTTTATCAGTCCAGGTAACGAAACATTGGAGTAAGTTGTTAAATAATAAAAATTAGACCACAAAACCTTTTTATTTCTTCAAAACTGTGGCTTTTCTCCATTTTGACGTTTTGCGCTATTTTCAGAATTAGCATCGAGGTGGTTAGAGATATGTTAAACTTGGCCTAAGATAGATAACTTAACCAAGATAGGTTATACTTGGCCTAACAATCATGAGTATAACTGTTGCAAGCTCACATCAGTTATGAAAATAGCATATTATTCTGTATAAAAGCATAATTTCTTTCGACTGCAGAGCTTTAGAAGAACAACTTCCACGTGTTTTTTTTTTAGATATGTTCATTTGAATATTTTTTAATTGTTTAATTCTTATTTTTGAATTAAAATCTTACTTGAGTGTGATTATTGTTCTTTGTGCAACTGATGACTCCATCATCTTCATAAACCTGAGGTTGTCTTTCGTTTGGAATTTCTCCATGTTGATGAACAACATCGGTTGTTGAACTTTTTGGAAGAGGGATGTTTCTTCTTTGAGAGGGACCATCCACGTATCAAGACCAACTCCAACTCTGGGGAAAGAAATTATGATACTATAAACAAACTTTATAACTGGCAGCTATAAGACAATGTGGAATTTAAAAAGTGGCAGTTCATTTACATTTAAAATGAAGCGAATAATTTTTCTCTTTTTATACCATACTTAGCCACTTTTTATTCTTTCCGAGAATTGGTAGTGAAATGAATGCTTGTTTGAATTATCATTGTTGGCAAATATGAGTTACCGTTATAGCTCGAAAGCAATTGATGTGCACATTACCTAGCCCAACCAGCAAATCACCTAGCAGATTACCTAATTTGCTTCGTTAAATTGCGGAATCATAGGCTTTTCGCCCTTGCACGTAATGTAGTAGAACTACAGTACCGCTCAAAAGTATCAGTACACCTAGAAACTTATAAAAAAAATGGCAAAATTCAAAGTGTCATAACTTCTTTAAAAATGATCAAAAATGCTTCTGCTTTAGCTCATTTTGAAGCTTAAAATATCTACTTTTATGTACTCTAATTGTTTTTAATATATTTTGCAACTATGTACAATTACACTCTAAACAATCATAGAAAATTGTATTAATTTTTTGTGAAGTTTGACGTGATGTACGGGCACAAAGGGTTCAGATATTGTTAATTTTTATTATACCATTGAAAAATTTGGACTTTTAACTTTCATTTAAAAAAAAATTCCAAAAAAACATGTTTTTTGACGAAGTTATAGTCACATAAAAAAAAGGTTTTTTTTCAGAATTTAATGATTTTTCAGCAATTATAATGAATTTTAGTGTAATTATAATATGATATGAAAATTTTTTATTTAAAATAAATTAAAATTTAATATTTCTCGATAATATTATTTCATAATTTATTATAACAATTTTAACTTTTTTTTTTGGAAAATATAATAATGAAATAAGAATCAACGTTTACAATTTAATATTTTGAAATTTATTTTTTCGTATTTTTCTCAGAAAAAATTTGAAAACAAAAATGTAATAATGAAAAAATATTTTACATCATATTTTGCTTTCTTCAAAATATCCTCCCCGCGCTTTTATAACTGCAGCACACACTCGAGGCATCCGATCAATCAGCTTTTTTAATGTTATCTTGTCTATTTTTCGCCACTGCTCTTGAAGGACTTTCCACATATGATTTATGCTGGTTAATGGATCGAAGACCGAAGGTAGGAGGACGAACCTAAATAGTTCCTGTGCGGAATTCATTATAATTGCTGAAAAATCATTAAATTCTGAAAAAAAAACTTTTTTTTTATTTGACAATAACTTCGTCAAAAAACATGTTTTTTTGGAATTTTTTTTTTTAAATGAAAGCTAAAAGTCCAAATTTTTCAATGGTATAATAAAAATTAACAATATCTAACCCCTTTGTGCCCGTACATCGCGTCAAACTTCACAAAAAATTAATACAATTTTCTATGATTGTTTAGAGTGTAATTGTACATAGTTGCAAAATATATTAATTAAAAACAATTAGAGTACATAAAAGTAGAGATTTTAAGCTTCAAAATGAGCTAAAGCAGAAGCATTTTTGATCATTTTTAAAGAAGTTATGACACTTTGAATTTTGCCATTTTTTTATAAGTTTCTAGGTGTACTGATACTTTTGAGCGGTACTGTAAAAACTATGAAATATGCACGTAATGGCATGAGATTCATTAAACTTAGAAAAAATTGTTTCCCTCATTTTATCAGCTAGAGCCGCTGTGATTCAGAAGATAGAATGTTCACTTGATGTGGCCTAGGTTCTAATCTTCGCGGTGGCTGGTAGTTGAGTTTTATTTCCGGCCTGCACCGACCACAGTGGTAGACGAATCACGGTTTAGAATCCTTGTACCGTCTGGCTAAGCGTGGTCAGTGTTTTTGGTTTTCCTCTCCTTGCAATGCAAATGCGGGTTAGTTTCACCTAAGTCCTCCACGCAGGTAAGTTTGTTCCAAAGCTTGATAAAAGGGTTCACTTGTTTTCTCAATTCAAGCCTTCTCAATTCAAGTTCAATTCAAGCTTTGGGGTTGAATAGTCACAAACTCAAAATAGGATCGGCTGTTTAACGCCGGTTATAAAATAAAATAAATATTCCATCGAGTAATTTATTTGTTGATTTGACTTGATTCCTAAAATATCGAAAAATAAATTAATGACATTATACTAATTTCTTATTTGCTTTACTTTTTTACAGCTTGATTCCTGATATTATGGTTTTTATATTTGAATTTATGAGCTGAGCTTGATAGTTAAATTTATCAACTAATTTGTTGATTGCTTGATTATGGTAACTTTACTTTTTTAGGTAATGGAAAGTAAATAAATGATATTAACGTAAATAAATGGTATTACGAAACGGAAATTAATGGTATTATGCTAATTTAAGCGTACAGAAACGTTGCTGTTGTTTCTGTGAAGATCTTATTTACATTTTAGAAGAAACCGTTGTCGAGAAACTCAAATTAAAATCTTTCAGGGTTTTGTTAAGCACTGCTTCTTTCTAAAAACTAATTTCTTTTAAACAATTTCGAATTTATCTTAACATTTTTATCTTAAAAATTAATTACGTCAAAAATCCTCCAATATTATGGAATTTTAAATAAAGTTCACAAACGTTTACGTGGCAGGTGTACACACTGTTTAACGAATGTTTAGTAGGTAATGCTTATAATTGATTTTACTTATATGGCTGCCAAATGTTACAATTTGGACGAATTTTTTCACAGAATGGTAGGCAATTAAAAACTAAAGCTTGCTAAATTTTTGGTAATTTTGCCAAAATTTTAAAAGCCTCACGAGGAGCAGGTATAAAGTGGCTTTTCATACGAAATTTTAAATCATAATTAAATGGAGTGGTGTAGAAAACTTAATTCAAATTTACTAAACACACAATAATTCGTTTAAACATCAACTTAGTTACAATTAGAAGACATTTTCCCAAAAAGAGCTGAAGGTTGATGACACTATATTCGCAATATTTTGAACTTTTTTTTTAATAGATGAGATTCAGGTCGTATTTTTATACGGTACGGACTAGCTTAACTGGCTATCATCCTGAGTTTTCATTTGAGGTAAAGTCATTTCTGAAACTACACGACCTTGGCATTAATTTTAAAAAAATAAAGAGGAAAGAATAATTTGGTAGTTAGAGTGATAGTTGATAATGAAAACAATTTAGTTTTAAAGTTAATATCTAAGTAAATTTCANAAATCATAATTAAATGGAGTGGTGTGGAAAACTTAAATCAAATTTACTAGACACATAATAATTCGTTTAAACATCAACTTAGCTACCACTAGAAGACATTTTACCAAAAAGAGCTGAAGGTTGATGACTAGAGCCCGGATTTTGATGACCTAAAAAATCTCAACTGATGCCCTTAAAAAGGGCAAAAAATGCCCTTAAAAATGCAAAAAAATGCCTTAAATAAAGTAAAAATATTGAATTAAAAAATATTTCGGTCTTTAAAATTATTATGAGTCATTTAAAAAATATAAAGCAATGCAATACTTGTTCTACGTTCATTAAAGTTTGAAAAATATATTTTATATCCTAAAATAGCAATAAAAGGAAAATATATCGACACCAAAATATTTTTATTTTGTATAGAAACTTTAATGGATATAACAACTTCCATCTCATAATATTACTAAATATCAGAATTACATTGGATTATTAAATGTTTTTTGAAAATTTGAAATGTAAGCGAGCGTATCTTGTCTGAAAGTAAATTTTCATTCCTGCAGAAGCTTCCTTCAACGTTTACTGATGTTATAGGTGCGTACTTGAAAAAGACGGTCTCACTTACTTACAATTTTTCTTCAATTTGAAAAGATTTCGCTTCACCTGTTAATATTCTATAGATTTTCTTCATTGTTTGGAAGCCAGTGTAATAATGAAAATTGATACAAAATAGTAAAAATTGGAAAAAATTAGCAAAAAACTTTAAAAAATGCATTAAAATGCAGAATACGCCCCAAAATTTAAAGAAAAATGCCTTATAAATCTAAAAAAATGCTCTAAAGACAAAAAATGTCCAAAAATGCAAAAAATGCATAAAAATGCAAATGTCATCAAAATTCGGGCCCTATTGATGACACTATATTCGTAATATTTTGAACTTTTTTTTAATAGATGAGATTCAGGTCGTATTTTTACACGGTACGGACTAGCTTAACTGGCTATCATCCTGAGTTTTCATTTGAGGTAAAGTCATTTCTGAAACTACACGACCTTGGCATTAATTTTAAAAAAATAAAGAGGAAAGAATAATTTGGTAGTTAGAGTGATAGTTGATAATGAAAACAATTTAGTTTTAAAGTTAATATCTAAGTAAATTTCAAAAAAAGGACATAAATGCATTTTGCTAAAAACGTTATCACAAAAATTACTGGTTGTCTAAAAATTAATATCTGGCAGAAATTTGTAACTTTTAAGTTATTTGGTAATGAAAAACTGCCAACACTTCAAGATCACGCGAATTAAAAATATTTTTTAAATCTTTAAAACTTTCTTAAAAATTTAAAAAAAAATAACCCCATTAAAATTTAGGCATTTAACGTGATTTGGTAATCCAGCAACTAAATTTTAAACATATTTGTTTGGAAAAATTATGCAGAAGTTAATTTTTTTTACAGTTAAATATTCAAACAATAATTGTTTGGTTAGACTATTTTTGTTAGTTAACGTGTCATGAGTATTATTGTATTTATTATCACTTATCTGAGATGCTTTTAATGGAACAATGGGTCTAGATTTTACATTGCCAATCTAAAACGACAGTGATTTATAGAGAAATTGCATTTTGAGTTTCAGAGTTATCTTGCTAAAACAAGTAGGCTTATCTTCCCTGCCATTTGAAAATGATATAAAATAATCATATCTACTGTTAATAGTCGACATACAAACCAGAGTTAAAAGCAAATCTATTACAGAATATCCAATAGACTAATCTTATTAGTCTAAGAGCCATCTTTATGCAAAGGCTGGAGAATCTTTTAGTAAGTTGTATGAATTGCGTATTAAGTTAAAACATTACTTATCTTAGTAGACTGAAATCATCTTTACGCAATAAGAGAATATACTATGTAATATTCAAATGTAAAAATTTCTTTCAATATTGAGACATCAGAATTAAAAAGGTTTCATCAAAAAATTGGGAAATTTGTTTCGGCTAAATAGTCGTTATAAAATTTTATTTAATAACATTTTTCTTTCTGTCTAATGAAAAATGTTTCTTTATTGACTAGTACTTTAAGCAAAAATTTTAAAATAATTTCACGAGCATATGCCTCCATATTTGATGAGTTGACTACGGTTTTTGATCCCTAATATCTGCCAATGGAACTTGGTGGATAATCTGTATTTTTTTGGATTTTAAAAATTGCACTTACCATATAGTTTTGAAACAATATTTTCAGTGTTTCTTTTTAATTCTTCCGTAAAGAGCGCAGTATTTATCTGGCATCCACGTGATTCTTCTTCATGCTTGATGAATGCGCTTAATATGTAGCGAATTTCGTGTTACATTTAGGAGTGAAATTATTTGTTAGGTACTAAATTAACCGGTTAACGCCCAGCGTCATATATTTAGGACAGTTCCTTTTTTCAAAAACATTCATTGTGGTGGAGATATACAC
>NC_092209.1:15177981-15195767 GCF_043381705.1 Parasteatoda tepidariorum
TATATATATATATATATTTTGGCGCACTGTACATTTACGATTGTTCTTACACATATTGCATGGTTGTATTAGTCTAACTGATAGTACTGGAGAGCATTTTCCTTCTGTCACAGGAGATTTTTGAACTGATTTTAAATATTTTCATAATCTATTTTCCTCAAATTTCATATACTCTAATTTCCAGTTTATTTCTACAAATAACAGTTTTTATTAAATTAATTATATATTCCTAACCAGGATTTCGAAGGAACGGTGTAGGAAGAAGGCGATGATACATTTCAGTTTAGTTTAAATTACGATATGTTAAGGTCATATATTTTCTATCTAAAGTTAAGCTGGCCAATGTCCTCCTGAAAAAAAAATTAATGTAACATTTTTAAACAGATCTTTGTTGATTCACTATTCTGCCTTTCCGATTTACTATTCCAATAATTAATACATAAATTCTTTTCAGAGATTCTCTAACTGAAATAATTTTTTTAAAGTAATCACAAAGGTAAAGAGGTGAATTTTCGAATGTGCTGTTAGAAATTTTTCAACAAGCTTTACTGTTTTAGGAGGAGACTAACTAGCTGACATGAGTGTTATTTTCAAAGGAGCAGAAGTGTATAGGTCTGTATATAACCTACAGCTGTTGATTAAAACAACGCAAACACTTTCATGCTAACAGAGAGGTCAGCTGTTCCGGATTCAACAAAGTATTTTTAAAAATAGCAGAGAACTACGATTTAAAATTTGCAGATCTTCGGTTAACATTGCTAACTTTTTAAAAGGTTCAACACGGCTTAATTGTAACAAAGTGGCGTATCACATAACCCTCTGAATTATTTAGGGGTCGTGGGGAGTAAAAATTCTATAAATTGAATTTATTAAACCCAGAATCACACAGTAAAAGATTACCACTGGAAAATATTTATCCGCTATCCGGAGCAAGTTTGTATTTCTGTACTAACTCTATGAAAAAAGTTTTTCTTTTGGAAGGAAATGTTTTAGAGGATTTTACGCAGCAAAAGTGCAGGCACAATTTGAAAGATCATGTTTGAAGCTCTTAGATATTGTGTCGTTTTAACCCAGGCGAAATTCGGATAGAACAAAATGAGCGTTTTAAGATTATTTTCAGCTTTAATACCAGCATTCTATCATTCTATGGTATTATGATTAAAATGCTTTTTTTTAATTATAGTGATACTGAGAAAGGAAATCTAATGGATAGAAATTGGTTTATGGCATAGAATTGGCACAGACTCTATGCCAATTCTGTATGGGTGATAAAGATGCATCATTTCTAAAAATTTCAAGCATGATTATGATGTACCATCTATATTGTTATTTAAAATCTTCAAAAACATCTGCTGTTGAAAGAAAACATGTTTACATAGAGTTAGTACAGGAGTTTTTGCATTATTTTGAGGAATCTCTTTATACATTCTATTCTTTATAACCTTGTTACTTCAGATTGAAACAAACGAAACTAAAAACACCAATTTGAAAAAAATTTGCAGCTTTCCGAAGAAAGCTCATTTCGTATTTTAAACGCCACACCCGAATTGGGTAAAAATTTGTCCCTAGTGTAATTTCTACAGTCGAAAAGGAAAATGTTTCCCAATGGTAGAGGCATTACTGATTTAATGATTTCATATCGTATTTTAGTTTTTAAAATTCCTAAAAATACTTAACTGACCAATATTTCAAACAATATTAGTTTTTTTTTACTCAGACAGATGGGTTTTTAAGCGCTGGCAAACTAGAACAAGTTTCACAAAATTCTTTCTACATTAATTATTGATTTAATACTTTTTTTTGAAATTGTTCCAAATGAGACAGTTCAAGTTGGCAAGTATGTTCTATCTGCTAAACCAGTAAGTTTAATAATATGGACTTTTGTCACACTTTTTACTTATACATAATTATCGCACTTGTTTGACTAGTTATTGAACTAATCTTTTTATGACTTTGTTTCTGACCAATCACATACTCTGTACAATGAAAAATATTTCGAGCCTAAACGTTATGTATTAATAAGTAAATTTATATAAATTCCAATATGTGGTTGATTTATAACCTTCCTGTATATCTTTCACTTCATTACTATTTAATTCTGACTTTTTTACAAATATTCAATTAAATTTTTTTGTACGCGCTTAATTAAAAGACCCTAATTTTGTTAGTAAGAGCACAAATAATATCTCACTTAAATCTTTTATCTTTGGACATAGTTGTAATGACTGTAGCTCCTCCAAATGAATGTCCTGCTATCGAGACTCTGTCCAAATCTAAAATATCTTTGAAAGTTTCTAATGATAGGTTTGATGTGTTCATCACATTTTCAACATGGATTCCACTGTTCAGGCAACTCAGCATGTCTAACACATCACTGCATTCCTTAGCCCGTAGATGGACCTGCAACAAAATATAGAAAAATTGTATATTATAGGAATAGGGTATAAAAATAAACTTAAACAGTTTATAGGGATAAGTAATGAATATAATTTATTAAAATCGCATAAAAATATAGACAGGGGTTGTACAAAATTGTGAAAACATTCATTTCTATATTAACTCAATGTAAACAATCCTTCTGTTGTTATTGTTGTGATAGGCCATTAAGGAATGGGGTGCTATCTCTGGCCAAGAACTCGACTTCTGCCACGCCCATACGTCGCAGAATTTCTTCTTATCGGGGAAATTTAAAGAACTATTGTGACTACGTGATTTAATTTCAACCCCTTTAAAACTTGGGCCCCTGTGACGAATGATTACAAGCAATTTAATTTTTAATATTTCTGTATTCCATTGTCAAAACTGAGAAGAATATAACTGATTTGAGTTATTCGCAGTTGTTAAAAAATTTCAGCTGATACCAATCATGTTTAAGGTCAAAATTTTAAAAAAAGATAAAAAAGAAGCTCGAATATTTTTGTAATAATTACTTGGAAACTAAATTTAACCGTATTTTAGAAGCTTATAAAAATCTTAGTTACCTCTTGTTAATTTTTTCAGGTCTTTGCTTCGTAATAAAATTGTATTTTGAAAAATAAAATGGGACGATATATGAAAAGCTTATTGGATGAAATGTTGTCTGCAATTCTACTACACTTTGTGAAAAATATCTTGTAGTGGTAACATAGTTCAGGTTATTTTTAGTTTTGTATCTGAAATTTAATTTAATTTTCTCCACCACTACGTATTGGAATTTCAAAATATGATATCAAATGCAATTCTTTTATAATCATCACGCGGTGACACCTCTAAAATGTAAAAGAAATTATCTTTTTTTTAAAGCTTTACTTTTGAATTCGTTAGCAATTTTTGCAGAAAAATTTTCCAATCCTGCCGACTACTACGCTTTTTGCAAAATATTTTATAAATTGGAAGACATTTAAAAACGCAAGCTGTCAAAGTTTTTGGTAACTTTGCTTACATTTTAAAAGGCCTCACCACGCGAAAGCTGGAATGAAGAGGCGTTGCATTCATATATAGTGACGCGATTTAGGCTTTGATTTTCTTTATCTTTTATCAGTACTTTTCCATTAAACCGGCACAAATCTCGCCAAGCAGATTTTTTGGTGACAGCACACAGTTGCCGGACCAAATCACACAAAGCAGACTTTATTGGCTACAACACACAGCATACACATTAAAAAAACAGTTAATAAATGGTTAAAAACATTTTTTATATCGGAGGCATAAACATTTTAATATCGCTTAAAATTTTTGAAAATGGGGCTTCTGTTTGCCATCTTCGCATGAATTAGGCAAGATAAATCTCGAGATGATGGTGTGTCGTTCTTCTGTGTTTCTTAATTCGCCATTTCGCTGTGGCCCACCGTCTCTCTATTTTTTGCGTGTGTGTTCCAGTTTCCGGTTCTACAAGGATGTATTTATGGTTCACTTTGAAATGTTCGAAACTTTCATCGTCCAGCTGACTAGTGCAATATGAGTTCCATGAATCGGAATATATTATAGTTTCTTTTTCGATATTTTCCTTAATTGCCTTGAAAGTGTAAGAAGATCGGTTTGGCACCTCCACAAGGAAACATTCGTTTCCGGCAAACTCCACCGAAGATCCATTGTTGTGGTAGAATCCGTCCCGCATTACTTTTTCGCTCCGTAAACAAACTTTCGTCTACTTTGACGATGACGATCATGCCAGGTCATCCTACTTTCACGTTGTTCACGTTTAAGCGAAGAATTCACACAAACCTCAAGCATGAAGTTATTCCCAACTACTTTTCTCACCATTTAACTGAAATTAATATTTCGCTGCAACAATAAATAAACCACGCACATTTCAAAAAAGTTCATTTTCGATAACTTAAACCATGTGTCTTTACGGATACTTTTGTTGCACCGAAAAGATGAAAGGCTGCAGCGCCATTTAATTTCAACTCCTATGCACAATTTCATTTTATGATTCTTATCAAAATTTGCGATTTCAGCCAAAACGCCTTTCTCTTGAGGAATCTGAGCGCTTCTTACTCTTTTATGGGCAAAATCCCAAATTTTCATCGCCTTTTCCGTTAATTTTTCGAACTAAGAAAAAGACGTTACCGATTTTAAAAAATGGCTTGCTTTGAAAATGTTGAGACAAAGGGTTACCATCTTCGATATTCAGTTTGGCATTGGTAGCATCATTATTGGCAACTTATCGCCTGCCCCGGTATAATTGAAAAGTACCCTTTTTTAGTGACGCAGAAAATAAGTTCAAAGAAATAAAAAATAATACATTAAAACATAGCTACCACTAGAATAAATTTAGAATAGAGAGTTGGCAGCCCTGCATTTGTTAAAGGTGGAGCAACTGGCATGCCGGCATTGTGGATGAAGTAGATATGCAAGGTGTTTATAAATTCCCGGACCCATTTTGATATTTAATAACTCATAAAATAATGAAGATATAAACAAACTTATGGCATTTATTGATGGAATAACTCATATATTTTCCTTTTCAGGTTTGAATATCTTTACTTTAGTCAATATCGTCTGCGCGTGCGGTTAATTTCAGATAATTTCATTTTCCAGTCTAAATATCTGTACTTTTCTAAATATCGTCTGCTTATTAATTGCATTTCTCTCTCTTTTGTTTTTAGCAACTATTGCAATGTTATGTTTACTTTTGATGTGTTTGTTCTATGTACTACTTTTCTATGTGATGTTTTATTCGAGCTGATATCAAGGAGAATGCATACACCACAAGAGAAAGCGCAGATTTTATGGTGGTTCATAGAAACGAAATCGATAGTGCAATCACAGAGAAATTGCAGAAGAATTTACGAAAAAGATCCTCCATCCAAAAGCAGCATCTTGCGGTGGAAAAAGAATTTTCTAGAAACTGGAAGTATCGCAGATAAGAAACGTTCCGGACGTCCATGAACAAGTGATTTTGACGTTGAGCGTGCCAGACAGACATTTTTAGACAATCCTAGAAGATCTGTGAGATCAGCGGCAAGAGAATTGGATATGCCAATTTCGACGGTGTACAAGTTTATTAAGAAACAATTAAGACTGCATGCATACAAAGTTCAAATTGTTCAAGGTTTGGAACCGGAAGATAGGCCTAGGAGGATGGCGTTTGCAACAGATATGGTAGGAAGGATAGAAGATGCTGCGGATTTTCTGAAGCTCATAATGTTCTCCGACGAAGCATCCTTTCATGTTTCTGGCATTGTTAATCACCATAATATCCTCATATGGGGATCTGAAAACCCCCATGAATACCGTGAGACACAAAGGGATTCCCCAAAGGTTAATGTGTGGTGTGGACTAATGCACGACCGATTCACTGTGCCCTTCTTTTTTACAGAAAAGACGGTCTCATCAGTCGTATACTTAGACATGTTTGAAAACTTCGTATTTCCCCAACTAGAAGAGCTTCAGTCACATGTCTTTTTGCAACAAGATGGTGCACCACCTCATTGGGGTATCATCGTTCGTAGTTCTTCGAATGACCATTTTCCAGGAAGATGGATTGGGCGAGGAGGTCCAATTCCTTGGCCACCCAGGTCACCTGATATAACGCCGCTGGACTTTTTTCTTTAGGGATTTATAAAGGACAATGTATATAGGAGGACCGTGTCAAACATTGATGACCTAAAAGCCAGAATTACAACCGCAATAGCCTCTGTGGATGCCGACATGCTTACCGCTACCTGGTGTGAAATTGACTATCGACTTGATACTCTTCGTGCGACGAAGGGGGCACACGTGGAAGTTCATTGACAAGGGTCATGAAACTTTTTGAGTCTATCTAACCATTTATGTTATTAATTTTAATCTATCTTTATTATTTCATGAGTTATTGAACATCAAAATGGGTCAGGGACTTTATTAACAACCAGTAGATTCAAATTTATTTATGCATTAGAGAAAATAACATAGTATGGTAATCACATCCTTGTAGGTATGTTAAATGAAAAACATAATTTTTTTTAATCGCGCTGTAATTTTAACATAACTAATCAGTTTCGAACATGCTTGCATGATTTTTATTTCAAATTAGGTGGTGTTTAACCCTTTTCAAGGCCGTGGTAAGCATACTTACCACCACGTTTTACCACTTTTAATTTAGGTTTCCATTTTTCAATAACTTCAGCTTTCTTGAAGTGAGTTTGAATAAAATTGGTAACCATTTGTCACTTTTAAAAAACGTATAAAAGTTATTAAATACATAATTCCTTTTGAAGTTTGCAGCATTTAAGGAACTTATTTTATAAATAAAGAAAAATAAAAGTCAGTAAGTTCCTAATAGGTCTTGTTAAATATATTTACCACCAAAAAAATGGCATTTTTTATAAACTAAATGAGTTTTTTTTATATATATCAATTACTGTTCTTAAAACAATTTCAATTCCAAAAGTACTTTAATTTACCTTTACTGGAAATAAAGTGCCCGTTAAAGGGTTAATAAAAAAAGTCAAATAAGTATTTGCTTCCCCTTCAAAATTAAAAATAAAATATCCCCCTATATTCAGATTGGTCCCAGCCGGGAAAAATCTGAAGAAAAAAAAAACGTGACAAAAATATCATAGAAATTTTAAAGGTTTTATATCCGTCTTGATTTTAATAATTTGGTTGAACAGTTTCAACCTCTCGACACATTCTTTGTTTTAATTTACATATATAATTTGATTGGCAATTATTAAAAAATTTTTTTTTCATTTTCTACCACATTTTTATTTTAACCCTTTCGAAGGCCGTGGTAAGTATACTTCCACCAATTTTTAAAATCCATGGTGAAATTTTTTACCACTTTTAATCTAGGTTTCAATTTGTTAATAACTTCAGCTCTCTTGAAGTGCATTTGAATGAAATTGGTAACCATTTGTAAGTTTAAGAAAACGTATGAAAGTTATAAAATACATAATTCCTTTTGAAGTTTGCAGCATTTCTAAAATATATTTTATAAATAACGAAAAATAAAAGTCAATAAGTTCCTAATAGGTCGTGGTAAATATGCTTTAAAATTTACATTAATTTTTTATAAGCTGAATGAGTTTTTTTTTCTTATATGAATTACTATTCTTATATCAATTTCAATTCCAAAAATACTTTAATTAATCTTAACTAGAAATAAATGGCCCATTGAAGGGTTAAACTATAGCATGCCTTTTTTTTCTTATTACACTGACTTCAATTTTTTGAAATGTTTCTTACCTGGTTCATTCACTCAACTCTTCATGTTACCATATGTGTGGATTGTAATTTTATATTGAGCACTCATACTCATTGTATTCAATGTTACGCACAACAGGGAAGGACTAGGGAGAATTTGTGTAAGAACTCATCAATTCAATATGTATCGTAGAGCCGGTGTTGCCAGATTAGGGGTTTCCCCCTAAATTTAGGGGAATTTTTTTACTTTCAGTGGGTATTTTAGGGGAATTTGTTCTTAGGAGTTTGTTTTAGGGTTATTTGCGAATTTTACAAGTTTTCATTTTGGCTACGTTCTAATATCAAATTTTATAACTGAATGTGTGAGATGGTAATATGAAAATCAATATGTAAATCAAAACAAAAATATTAAGACTTAATTTTATAACTTAACCCTTTGTTGCATGTAATAAGTTATTACTTAGCTCGATTCTCGACTTAAGTTTACTTAGCTCGACTCTTGTTTTAGCTTAATTTAGTATTCTGTTTTCAAATGCAGCTGTGGAGGGATGTTTCTCCATATTAAATATTATTAAAGACAAATTGAGAAATAAAATGTCTGTAATTACAGCTGATGCTATTTTGCGCGTTCCATATGAACTTTCTAATGGTTGTCAAAATTTTGTATTTACTTCCTCCATGTTAAAAATGTTTAACAGCAAAAACATATAAAAATCAGAAAGTATTGACGAAAATATGTGGGATATTTTATCAGAAATTTAAGCAAAATATTAGAATTAAAATATTATAAAGACTATATCGTTGATAATAAATTATTTATGAAAAAATGTGTGTGAGTCAAAAAGCATTGAAAAAGATATCTTGAATATTTTAGTAGAAATTAAAGATAATACATATAATGATTGAAACGTAAAAAAAGATTAATTTTTTGATAATAAAATATTAAAAAGTATTGAAGCAACGTTTTCTATGCACTTTTTAACTTTTGTATCATTTTATAATCATTATATAATTGAAAATTTGAGGTTTTTAAAAATTTTTTAGGGATTTTACAACGCTATCTGGGGGAGAACGGTTATCAGCACCTGGCTACACTGCATAGCGCAACTAAAACCGTTCTTATAATGGTAAACTTGATTTTCAGTTCATCATAGCTACCAGTTTTAATCCTGGCTACTATTTTTATTTACTTTTAAAAGAGATCAATTCATTTTTCAATGAGCAAGTAAAAAAATATTATATTAAAATTTCTCATTTAAAAATAGTGGTAGTTAAAATTTAATTTTAATTTTGTATTTTGTTTTAGGTAAACTATTATATAGAGTGGCAGACATTTAAAAATTAGAGTTTTCAGAATTATTAAGAATTTTACCAGCATTTTAAAAGCTTTCTGACATGTAAACTGGAATAAAGTGGAGTTTTATATAAACTTCTAAAATCATTTACATGAAGTGCTGGGATGCCACAGGCGACTATTTTTGTAAAAAGTGGTAGAAACTCAATTTTCTTTTATTCATTTATTATCTCTTTAATTATTCAATCGTATCAACCACTATGATTTACATTTCCCATTATTCATATACACACATTTTTGTATTTACTTTTAATAATAAACTGAAAGGATTAGCTGGAAAAAAAGTTGCTAATTTTAATTTATTTTAATAAAATTTTGAAATTTATTAGTCAGCACTTTTTACAAAAATAGTCACCTGTGGCATCCCAGGAAGTAGAGCAGTGTTTCCCTAACTTATGACTTTTGTGTACCCTTTCTAATTTTTTCGTTACTCTGAGTACCACTAATAAAAAAATGAATGTACTTTTTACTATAAAATAACTGCACAAAAATTAAAAACCACAAGTGGCTGTTGACATCACTAAATATTAACTGTTAACTTTACAAAAAATAGCCAATAGAAAAATAAGTAATCGTAAATTTTCATGGCTAACTTGGTTTTTAAATAAAATGTTTTGAAATTTTCGTTTGTTGCAAGATATTTCGCATAAGAATGTGTACCCCCGCTAAACTGTTCCCGTACCCCTGGGGTACGCGTACCACACTTTGGGAAACACTGTAGTAGATTATGAAATAAAATTACTTTAAAATGAAGTTTCCTGGAACAAACAAAATTATTATGCATTACATCATACTATATACTACGTACGAAAACTTATCTCAAGGAGAAATTTTTAAAAAAAGTGTACATCGAAAGTTGGAAGCACGGCAAATACGATTTTGCAGCGAAATAGTTGCAGCCAATATTATTTTTTCCCTCCTATCTTAATAATTTAAATTTTTTTAAAAAATATATTTTCTTTTAATTTTGCTAACTTCTTTGTGAGTCAAAGACATACCTGCCAACTTTCACTTTTTTCGAGAATGGATTTTCAGAGTGGTTGTAAAACAATAAACGAAAAACAATCTGACTCAAAAATATATTTATATTTTAATCCCGTTGAAATTCGCTTGCGCAAGGATTATTATGCTTTTATATATTTATTGTAATTATTTATATGTAGTGGTGGTCAAACTCATTTATAATTATCATTATAATTCAAAAAGTTAATTGGATTAACATGAGTATTGCTACCACTTTAAATATAAAAATAAAATCTTCCGGAAAAGTAGGCAGGTATGTTATCTTAAATGGTTTAGCGTGACATATCTGAAAAAAGTGGTGAATTATATAAGTTGTTTAGACATAGTGGTGGATAAAAATCTACTGAATTGAATTTATTAAACCAAGAATCACAATTAATAAACTACCACTTGAAAAGATTTATTCACTGTCCTGAGCATTTCTGTTTATATAAATAAAACTATTTTTGCATGTTCTATATTAAATTAATTTCTTCAAACCAATTTATTTACGAAAATAAAATAAAAAAATAAAAATTAACTCAAATTTTGTGTTTCTAATAATCCTGACTTCGCCGATCAACGATGAACCATGAGGAGCTACGAATAAACACGAAAACCTCGCATGGTTAGCCCAATGGAAAGAGAATTCTAACCAATGATCCGTCTAGCACTGAGGATATTTTACGTCAGCAGTGTGGTTGTGGAGAGCCGAGAGCAGAATTCGAATCAACCAATCACCGCTGGGATACATGCCTGCTTCAATTCATGTTAGAAAAACGCTCTATCTCATATGCCACGACAATTCTCACTTGCTAATTTTACTAATTTTATGAAACTCGTCAAATAGCCGAGCCAATTTTGAGTTTACGACTACCAATGCTTATCTGCGTAGTCTTGTAATTTTGAACCAAATTAAGAAGACAAGAAAATTCCTGGATCAAGTAGTAGGAAAATTTTGCTTTCATGGAGAATTTGTGATGGATCTAACCTGCTTTTGCGCTACATGGAGAGAAAAACCACGAAAGTTTCCCCTGGTTAGCCTTACGGCAAGGGAATTCTAATCCATTATCCGTCTACCACTGAGGATATTTTGCATCAGCACTGTGGTTGGTGAGACCTGGATGTGGAATTCGAATTGATCAGCCACCGCTGAAACTCGAACCTGATTCACCTCATTAAAAAGCAAGTGGTTTACCCCCTTAAGAAAATACTACTCTTTTAAAAACAACAGCCCTAATTTTGCAACAAGGGAGATTAATAATCAAAGTCATTCGTATTTTCTAATCAGGCTGACTTTTTTAGGCTGATTGCAGTGAAACTACAAACTCTGAGCCCAATTTTCGGATTTACGACGACTAATGTTTAACTTACATAGCCTAACTTTTGAACCTAATCCAGAAGACAAGGGAAGTATTGGGAGAAGTTTGCCTTCATGGAGGACTTTTTGATGGAACTATCCCGCACTTGCGTTTCACGGAGAGGAAGACAACGAAAACCTCCCACGGTTAGCTTGACGGTAAGGGGACTCTAACCCATGATGCTACTACTGAGGCTATTTTACGTCAGCACTGTGGAAGATGAAAGTCGGATGCAGGATTCGTATCTACCAGCCATCTTTGTATTTGATCCCAGTTCACCTAACTGGAAGGCGAATGCCTGAGCCATCGCTGCTTTGTTAGAGTTAATAGTAAGCTCACTGGACAAAAAATTAGTCACCCTAGTGAGCAAGCACCGATGAATCATTTAGTTTCGTTAGATGACGCAGTGGTCAAGTAACGTGCTCAACTACGTGCACACTGCTTTAACATGATCAAAGGCAAGTAGCTATCAGTGAGATATTTTTGTTTAAAGAGGAAAATGTGCGTAAATATGGATAAGTGTAAGGATGTGATAAAGTGGCAAAAGGAGGCAATTGTGTTTAGCCGTGCCCATCGTCATACGGTGAATGAAGTTGCTGGGTTTATTGGTGTTTTGATACGGAATGTTCAAAGTGTCTACGAGCGGTGGTGTAATGCACGTGGTCACGAAAGTCGACTTCAGAATTGTGGTCGGAAAAAGATCTTGCATGAAAGAGACCGGAGACGTGTTTCACGACTCGTCAACCAAAATCGCTTCCTAACCCTCCATCTCAACCTGTTAGTGTGATAAAATTGCGACGGGAATGAACAATGAACATGCAATGAACATTTGGAGTCGAACTTCTCTTAGAAGTCCATTGATCACATGTACACTTAAAGCTGTGCGACTTCAGTGCTTTAGAAGTCCCCGAACGTGGACAGTTGCTGAATGGCGGAATGTAGTATTGTCTGCTAAATCACGTTTTTGCCTTTATTTAAAAGACTCACGTCTTCGAGTGCTCCGAAGAGCAGATGAAGCATTTCATTCTGATTCTGTTCAAAGGTCAGGTTCGAGCCGAAGGTGGGTCTGTCATGTTTTGGGGGCATTTTTCTTATTATGAATTGGGCCCCTAACTGAGGTGGACACTAACATGAACCAACATGTTTATTTGAACATTCTGGATGATTAGATGTTGCCTTTCAGTCAACATCTTCCTGAAGAGTGTGTTGTCGATACCCCTATGTTTCAAGATGACAACAGCAAAGTTTATCGGGCTGGAAGATTATGTTTATGAACACTCAACTACATTTCGAGTGGCCTTCAAAATCACCTGACTTGAACTCCATAGAAAATTTGCAGGACATGTTGAAACAACGGGTAAAACCAACGCTTCCTACAACTGAAAGCCTTCACACGGCTTTTTATAGGTAGTCCGATCGACTAAGAAGGTAAATCAGTTCACGAAGGAGCCCTTTAATAGAAAAATCTAGCGAAAATAAGAAAGTGGTAACAAATGTATGTCTAAAAATTTGTCTAATTTATGAATATGATTAGTTTGTCTTATTTACTTGTCCACCACTACAGATCGAATTCTCAAATATATATGACCGATTCCTCTCAGTCACTTTCAAAAAAAAAAAAAAAAAAAAAAAAAAAAAAAAAAAAAAAAAAAAAAAAAAAAAANTTTCTGTAAATTTCTAGATGTATGGGATAGGGGCCGCTAAGAGGCCCAGGTGCCCAATTTTTGTAAATAAAAGTAACTTTCGAAAAAGATGATAAATATTGATGATGAGGACTTTAAAAAAAGAATGGGCTAGGGGCCGCTGCGCGGCCTAGGCACCCAGTTTTGTTTAACCGGTTAACGCCCAGCGTCATATATTTAGGACAGTTCCTTTTTTCAAAGACATTCATTGTGATGGGAAACTTTTTTCAGTATTTTCATTTATCTGGGTGAATTAAAAGATTCTCAGATACCACGATGATTTAGTTATTTCTGATTAGATATAGAATTATAAAGAGCTAGTACTTTTTGATCATCAATTATGTCTTTCATTTTTCAAAAATCAATTATTGTACTTATCAAATCATATTTTATCTTTATTTTTAATTTAAGTCTACCATCAATATTTCTAGTGTTATGTAAAAACGCCAATTTGTCATATTGAATTTTTTCATTGTTTTATTATTTCACAAGTAAACGGCTTGATTTTTTTTATGGCTACCACAATGTATTCGAATGAACTTCAATGTATGTCATAATTAAATATGTGCTAGTTAAAATATAGAAATTTAATTAGTGAAATATGTATCAATTTATGTTATTATTTATTTATGTCAACTTATGTATATATATGTCAAATTATGTTTATATTTATATATATCAACTTAGATTCGATGAATCAGATATTCAAATGTTATATTTACTCAAGCAAAGTGCTTGTTTTTCTATGAGCTACCNGATATTCAGAACAGGTTACTTTATTATAATGTTACCACATTGTTACATAATTCAAAATGTTTTATTCACTGTATATAATTTTCATGATGAATAGGGTAGGGGCCGCTGCGCGGCCTAGGCACCCAGTTTTGTTTAAATAAAGAAAGAAAGAAGTACTTTTTGATCTATCAAAGGCTTTTTGAATTATCTAACTGTAGAAAAACCAATTAATTTCGATAATATATTTTACCACTTCTTCATAAAACCACTTTTTGTATCATTTCAATATATAAATTCGAGACAAAACCGGTTAAAGAAAGAAAGAAAGACTTTCAAAAAAGAATCGTTCCTATGTATGTTCCCGTCATGGGATATTTCATGATGAATGGAATAATGGCCATTTAGGCCTCAGTAGCCCAGTTCTACAACAACGAATGAATTTTTAAAAAAAAACTCCCAGCCCTAAAGACGTAGATGAGGAGCCTCACCATCAAGTCTGCTACATTGTACCCATGATGCCTTTCATTATTTTATCGCATTTCAGGTTCTTTTCCGAACCACCAATACAACTTTCCTATGCATGTCCCTTTGGGATAGTTCATGATGAATGGGATAAGGGCCATTTAGGATTCAGATGCCCAGAACTACAACAACGAACGAACGAACTTTCAAAAAAGAATTTGGATAAATGCGCTCAAACTGTTCACTTTTTAAATAGTCTGCGCAGACTACTTATAAGAAACCGTGTGGAGGCTTTCTGATGGAGAAGGTGATGGTAAAATGCCGGCATCCTCGCAATTTGGTGGATTTCCGCAATCAAATCCTCAGCGAGTGGCTTATACTACTGGATTCGGCGTACCTGCAAAACCTTGTGGACTCACTTCTTAACCGAATCCTGGCGGTTATCGAATCCGGGGGTGGTGTTACATGCTATTAAATGATGTTTTTCATAATTTCTGTGACTAATTTTTTGTCCAGTGTCCTTAGATATGACGAGTAAAACTTTCCATCTTAGCAACTTTAACCCGTTTTATCCCGACTTTTTATATTGAAGTGGTGCAAAAAGTGGCTTTATGAAAAAAGTGGTATAATATGTTATTCAACTAAATGGCTAATATCAACTATTTGTTACCATTTCAGTTCGAAATGTCCCTGCACCTTATAGTTATACATCTAGCGATAGAATCTTAAATCATTAATAAATTATAGTGGGAGGGATGCCTTTAACCCTTTGGGGACGGGTGATTCAGAAACGCATTCGTACAAAATCAGAATCAAGCTGTAAAAAAATAAAAAACGGTTACTTAAATGTAGTCGTTGCTCATTTGACAGACTTACTTTGTCTTTACTTTAATTATTGTTAGCTTAATCATATATATAATCAATGTTAATTCAAAGTATAACTAAATAGTTTTATTTTGAACAAAGTAATGGTGAATTAAATAAATCAAATAATTATAACTCCGCCAACAAATAAACTGCTAAAGAAATACTTTGATTACCAGTTTTATCTTTTTACCCTGATTGATGCGGTTTTATGTTGGCACGTATTTGTGACAGTCGGTGCGAAAGGGTTAATTCTCCTAGATAAGAGACTAAAATTGAAATAATTGTCCTACCACAATATATGTTTTTGGAAAAGGAAACTGTCCTATAAATATGACGCTGGGCACTAACAGGTTAAGTAATGCCGGTTTCAATAAAGCAATTTCACCGGCCTTAAAAATAATACAATCAAGTAAGTAAATATGTAAACTATTTCGTGTAAAAGAATGAAGCAATAGTGTCTCAGAAAAATATTGGGGGGAAAAGTGCCAAAGTTGCATAATAGTGCAATGTTAGAAATCACATACTTGCCAACTTTTTTATCCTTTCCATTATAATTTTTCCCAGTGGTATTAAAATGGAATTAAAACTTCAATTTTAAGCGAGCAAATGCGTTGTATTTGAGAAAACTTAAGTTGACAACCATCATAGTAACCTATATTTATATATATGTGTTTAATTTTTGTAAAAATTGCGGTGATCAAAATCATTTAAAAATTAAATTTATAAAAGAAAAAGTAGTATATATTTACTACCACTTTAAATATGAAAATAAAATCTTCCGGAAAATCCGAAAGAATTTGCCAGGTATGAAATCGCTTTCCCTCCCTCTCGGGTCTTCCCTTTGAAAATTAACCCTCAATAGAAAGATTTCTAAACGAATTCTATCATTACTTTTATTGAACAGTTACAACCGAAAAAAATGCAAGTTTATCTTAAAAAAGAATTTAAATTATTTGCTGTAAAAAACGAGCAATAAAACATAAAAGGACGTACTCATTTTCTCCACTTATTAAATTAGATATTTTTCTAAAATCTTTTATTGATTAAAATAATTTTTTTACAGTGTACTTATCAATTTCAGTTATTTATATTTTTTTATTTAAAATTATTGAAAATTTCAATACCTCAAAACATTTTTAGAGATTTTTTTTTTTTGAATTCAAAATAGTAATTAACTTTTGAATTTTTTTTATAGCAGTTACAAAATTGGAACTTCCGAAGTTCTATTAAGGGGGAACAACACAGTAAAATATTAAAAAAAATATACACAAATAAATTACATTTTTCATAGTTATCCTTTTAGGGCTCAAAATATTGAATTGATTTGCGTAAAAATGTAAAAGTTATAGCATAATGTGACGTGTACGATCACGTGAACATGTGCTCTCAGTTGATTAATGGATTTGTTCATTTGATATAAAATATTTTAGCGAAATACCATCATTTAAATTATTTTAATTAAATATTTTTTTGATTTTGTAAGAAAAGTAATTAATAAGTTCTTTAAAAATAAAAAAAAAATAGCTACTTACTTAGTAGTAATAATTTTTAACGAAGGTTTCAAAGGATTAATGACATTTATGGAGCAATTAAAAAGAAATGTAGGACCAGCAGCTAAAGCTAAAAAATATGCGCAAAATAAAAATGACTTCAGAATTTCGGAAGCTTTTCTGAAAACATATGAAGCGTCACATGACACTTTCAGTTATTCTCTCACTCACTATAACTCACAACATATGAGCCGTAGATGTAAATAGCTGGAAACTCTATTTACATCGAACTGCACATTACATATGAAAACTATCTCTAGATACAGTGAGGCCACAGGTGACAAAAAATGTGACATGTAGTAGAAAATAAATTGACTTTTATATGTTTACTAGGTGGCTATGCCATAACCTCCTACATCGAAAATCTTCCACACGGTTTCTAATAAGTAGTATGTGCACATGAACCCAAATTCTATTTTAACACGTTCACGCTGGGAAAAGTGAAAATACTGGTATAAGAACTGTTTCAATTAGTGATGTGCGAAAAACGAAAGAATCGATATTTCAATCAACTCTTTTTTGTGAATCGATTCATCAAGTTCGTTTTTGAAAAAGAATCGATTCTTTTTTTTTTGACAATATTTTGTACTCTACACTTTATAAGCTTATTCAGAGTTAGTACTTATACTTACTAAACATCCGCATATGCATTTGATACAGCATTTCGTTTATACAATTGGAGCTTGAAAAACTCCTATCTCAGTCGAATAGACACAGGTCCATTCTCACTCGAGTATCATGTGAATGACAATCTGATTGGTTGAAAATATTTACATGCGAACAACTAGCCAATAAGGTACTCGTATGTGTGAAAGTTTTCGCAAGTGGAAAAATCGCATCCAATGAGAATGACCCCGATGTCAACGTTAGCGCACAACCGGTTTCCGGAGGTGATTAATAAAATGAACTCACTTGAAGGATGAAGGGAATTGAAAATGCTATTAATGCAATACGTACTGTATGCATCACTCTCTCTTTTTTTCTTTTCATCTACGAAATTAATAAATTCTATTGATAAACAACAATTTAAAAATGGCAACAACAACTGAAAAGCTGTCTTCTCCAGTTTCGGTTCTTCCTTTCAAATAAAAAAGATATTAATGCTGTAAAGCTCAGATATTACTTTTCAGTCCTTTAATATTAAAGAGCGAATTTTTTCATT
>NC_092209.1:15197641-15225558 GCF_043381705.1 Parasteatoda tepidariorum
GGAAAAGAGAAAATACTGGTAGAAGAACTATTTCAATATTAGATAATATTCGGGAGGAGTTTATCTATTCTCAACAATAACAATTCACTGTAAGGAAATTTATCACGGCGAAGAAGCAATTCAATATAAAAATTGCATCCGTCAAAAACAATTGGTAGTTATGGATTTTTATTATTTCCGGAAAAAAAACTAGAAAATGTAATTTATTGTTACCAGTTTTTACTCCGGTGCACTGCCAAGATGAGACAATCTAGCGTGACCCACCTGTGGGTCACCCCGGCGTGAACGTGTTAAAAGTACTTGAGAGAAATTTATCATATATATTTGAGAATTGAATCTGTAGTAGTTAATAAAACAAACCAATTATATTCATAAATTAAACAAAATTTTAGACATGTATTTGCTACCACTTTCTTATTTCAACTAGATTTTATATTTAATTGTTCTTTCACGAATTGATTTACCTTCATAATGGTCAAATCGCACTACCAACAGATAGTCAGATCGCATTAACTATACCCCTTGTTTACCAACATCGATAATTGCTTCTCAGGAATTGCTGTTTCTCGGCATGAAACAGTTGAAATTATTCAACTAAAAATATATGTACTAATAAAAACAATTGTCCCGCCTTTTGATACTATTGAGTGGTACTATTGTGTTGATACTATTAGTGAGCACAGATCATTTATCTAAGTAATCATTTTTTGAAATAATCTTTAAAATTAAGAGTATATTTAAGTAACAAATTTTTGCATGCATCACTTTGTGCATGAAGCTGAAAGTTAATCTCTAAATCATTTCACAAATCTCTTTAACTGTAATTCATAATAGCATATTAAAGCAATTTGTATAAAAGAAAAAATAATTGTAAAACGGTTGATAAGATCAGACACCGAATTGAATAACTTTATCTTAAAATGTAACGTAGAATTATGTTATTCTAAGACATAATTCTACGTAATGCTATTATATAAAAGACATAATTCTATGTCTATGTAAAGACAATCCTCTTAACTTAGAAAACAAATAAAATCAAGAACGTAATAATAACACATGTAAATACCTTTAAATTGCAAAAACTTTTGTAGGAAAACAATACCTATATCAATTTTATGCTGCTGATGACCAAACTAATATGAAAATTAATGACGGAAAACTAGATCCTACCATGTGACTTTCCAACAATTAAAAATATAACGGCAACAATGGAAAAATGAGACACCATCATTAGATTTTTTATATATAGTTAGATTACGTCTTATTTATTTAATCGTAACTACCACTGTGATTTACTTTTGAAATTATTTTCTTATAAATATAAATGACCCTTTCGCGCAACGCACCCTTTTCATGAGTAAACCAGTGTCGTCAAGTGCTCCGTTTTCTGCTTAAGTTGTAATAAATTTGTAGCGCTAACTAAACCTTTTATAATATGGATAATTATACCCATTCTTCTAAGGCAGTGTTTCCCAAACTTTTGTCTACCCCTTCTAAATTTTTCGTAACGCTGTGTACGACTAATAAAAAAATGAATGTATTTTTTACTATAAAAAATGCACAAAAGTTAAAAATCACAACTGACTCTTGACACCACTAATTATTAGCTGTTAACTCTGCAAAAAATAGTCAATAGAAAAATGCGTAATCGTAAATTTTCATGGCTAGCTTTGTTTTTAAATAAAATTTTTTGAAATTTTCGTTTGTTGCTAGATATTTCGCATAAGAACTCGTACCCCCACTAAACTGTTCACGTACCCCTGGGGGTACGCGTACCACACTTTGGGAAACACTGTTCTAAGGAGTTACAATGAAACATATTCAACGAAGAATATTCAATATTCATTGAATTTTTTATATGTAGCGAAAATTTTTAATATGTGTAAAAATTACTTAAAATGAAAAATACTTAACTGAAAATGATATAAATTTCCTTACCACTAGAAAATACTTTTTTACAAAACGGAACGAGTTGGCATCTCTGAATAATATATGAGCTCGGGGGTAATACCCCGAAGGGAGGCGAGGCAGTCTGCCACAAAACCTCTTCTCTCTCTTAACCCTTTCGCGCCGACTGTCACAAATACGTGACAGCAAGAAACCGTATAAATCAGGGTAAGAAGATAAAACTGGTAATCAAAGTATTTCTTTAGCAATTTATTTGTGGGCGGAGTTATAATTTTTTGATTTATTTAATTCACCATTANATCATTAAACCCACAAAGAGTGCAAAATATCTAGGAGTCACTATCACCTCTAATTTAAGTTGGAAACAACACATAAATAACATTATTAAAAAAGCGAATGGTGCCTATTGGACCCTCAACTTTATATTAAACTCAAAGTCATCTTTAGACTGAAAATGTAAGCGCACTGTCTATCTAATGGCAATTAGGCCAATTCTAACCTAAGCCTGCCCCACCATTAACACTCTAAGTGATCATTTAAAAAATAAACACTCTATGGCAGAAGGGAAGACTATTAGATAACTTGTCGGCGCCCCTAAATGCATTAGCAATAATAGTATAAAAAGGGATCTAAAAGTTGATGACATCAACATCTATATAAAAAATTTAAATAAAAATTTCTAGGATGAAGCAAAAGCCTGTACCACCAGCAATTTTAATTCACTCCTAGATATAGAACTAATTGACGACAACACTAAATTTAGCCCAATCACTACCCTTTTCCTTAGGGATATGGTGTTGCCGTAGCACACGAAATACACTCAGCCCCAGCCAAACTTAGGTTTTTCTATCAAAATTACTCTTCACACACATAGTAATACATAACATATGCATGGACCGAGGAGGGTGAAACCCCAAGGGGTCGTGCCCGAGGAATATGTAGTATGATTAAGACTAGTGTGTTGGTGATAGTAACCCACACTAAGGCGAGTGGTTATTCAACCAGGTCGCCTGGGTCACCACTGCAACAGAGCTCACGACATAAATTTCTCTCATTGATTATTTTCCTGTTGTATACATCTATTTTATTTTTATCTTATCTTTTATTCAAATTAGGTTGATTATCGTGCGTTGTAAATATTATTTTATATTTAACCCAGACCTTCCTTAATAATATCGGTCATCATAATCTTCATGATTATCTTATTTTATACTGTTTATGATTATATTGTCATTTAATTATACCCCATGCCACCCAACATTTCTTGATTGCCAATGTCACACGAACCCCCTCTCGATTTTTTGGTGCTGAGCACCCCCTCTTCCTCCCATCTCCATTCCTCCTCACTACTCCTCATCATCGATTTATTACTACAGATGAATCGGTTAATGCCGCTTAGCGGCAGCGCACCGAGATTTATGTGATTTCTACCATTTCTACTAACAATATATGCTATAAAAAGTTTTTAAATTTAATTTCTCTTAATAAAATTTTAAATTTTATTAGTCAGCACTTTTTGCATTTTTTGTCGCCCGTGGCAACCCTGCTGGATATGATAGCTTAAAAATATCGAGCAGTGAAAAAATTTTTCATTTAAGGTGCTGAACGAATTTTTTCGTTCTTAAATTCTTTTATATATTTCTCCTTTATCTGTGTTTTAATTTATATCTGTATGAGAGAGAACATTTTTAAACTTGAAATTAAAAAAAAATCTTTTTATAGAATTGTTATTATTTTGTTTGATAAATAGAAGCTTCTTTGCTTATTTTGAAATACACTTCGAATTATGCAAATTTTTTTACATTTTTGTTCGATTCGATTTTACTGATTTTTGAGAAGCAATTTTTCTTAATAAATAAGTGAAAAAATTTAGTTGCTTGCAACAAATAACAGATTTTTTTTTTAAAATTCATTTAAACCCGTGACTAAACATGTAAATGTATATCATTTTATTAAGATATATTATTGACTTTCAATTTCTTTGTGGAATTTGAAAAAATGTAACTCTAAACAAATATTACTAAATGTCAAAATGTTTTCTACCACTTTTCTTAAAAATAAATGTATAATATATTATTTAAAAAATTAGATTTCTTGATGCAGTTAATAGCTGATTTACGATCAAATAAAAAAAGATGCTACCATCGCTAGCATGTATCAATTAAATAGTCTGTATTAATATGCCAACTTATTTCGGATTCGGAACGTTATATATCCTCCTAGAGGTAATGAAATTTAGGTAATTTTTAGTTAAGTAGTTGAACTTATAAGTAATATTTTTACCGCAAAATACCGTAAGATATTCATCTTTATTACCCATTGGCAATATGGGTCTTGTTTAGGATTTTATGGCGTGCGTTGCGATGGTGATCGCTACTGTTTGATAATTTTTTAGAATTCTTTTTTTTTTCCTTTTATTTTCACCAGTAGTCATTCTTAATGTATATACACAGAGATGCCAACTTGCCCCGGACAGCAAATATATTTTTTAAAGTGGTAGTTTATCAATTGTGATTCTTGGTTTAATAAATTCAATTCAGTAGATTCTTATCCACCACTATTTCTAAATAATTCGTTGGCTTATATAATTCACCACTTTATAATAATTTTGTCATTAGCTACCACATCGACTGCTAAATTCAAATTGTTATCACTATAAACTTAGGTAAATTTCTAGATGTATGGGATAGGGGCCGCTGCGCGGCCCAGGTGCCCAATTTTTTTATAAATAAAAATAAAATAATTTTGTCATACTATACCTTTTAAAAAGCAAGCAAAAATAGTCAAATATTTTCAAATTTACTTTGTAGTTATTTACCGTTTTTTTTAAAATTATTTCGGCGTGTAAAGAGCAGTTGGCATCTCTGTATACATAATTAAAATTTAAAGTATTTTTTATATTCTTTTTTTTATTAACTTATAATTACTGTCTTGACGGTGATTTTAATATAAATATGAATACCTAAGAAGGAAAAGTATTTTGTGACATCTTGGAAACACGTATACAGCCAGGATTTGAAAACCAATCGGACGACAAGCATCAATTGAGGCAATTTTTGCAACCCATGATTTGAAATGTTTCGGCGTTTATCGGAGTCAATCCAGAAAAAAAGCATTTGACCAATGTTCGTTCGTTCGTTGTAGTGGAACTGGGTGTCTGAGGCCTTACGGCCCTTTTCTCATTCATCTTGAAGTTAAACTTAGAAACATATATGACAAAATTAAAGTTCGGGGAGCAAATGGAGTTCTTGCAATTGACCAATGAGTAACCAGTGATCGTATTAAAGCGATCACAATTAAAAAAAAAATTGGTTCTGATTGCTGGTTCCAGACTTATGAATTTCTCTATCTGTAATTCGTCTTTTATATAAGTTATGGATTCAATTAATTTAAAAAAACATTTTTCGTTTGCAAAACTAATAAACACGGCTTACCGTTTTGCAGGAAAAGTTTATATATTAGCAATTTACACTTATTTGCAAATTAAAATTTTTCCAGTTATCTGGTGGTGAAATTCTTAAAGAGTATGCGTAGTTATTCTATTGGACTAATTTAACTATTTAATTAGCTACCAATTCATTAAAACTTTGGCAGTCGCCAGTGCCATTCGAGAAACGTCAATTGTATCATCATTTATATTCAGATATTATAATTTTTATTTTAATTTATCTAACATTTAAAAACATCGCAACAACTACATGCTATTAGGTCTTTTCTACCTCGCGGATATTTTTTAACCATCGTAGAACAGTCGACCCAATTTCGGGTTTACGACTACCGATAATCAACTAACTCTATAGCCTTGTAATTTTGAACCCAATCCAGAGGACAAGGGAACTCCTGGATCATATATTGAGAGAAATTTGCCTTCGTGGAGGATGTTTTGATTGAACTAAGCATTTGCTCTGCATAAACCACGAAATAAAGAAAAGGCATGAAAATCTTCACGGCTAGACTGACGGCAAAGGGACTCTATCCCAGGATCCGTCTACCACTAAGGATATTTTACGTCAGCACTGTGGTCGGTTCAAGCCGGATGCGGAATTCGTATCAACCAACCTTTGCTGCGATTCGAACCTGGTTCACCTCATTGGAAGGCGAACGCTCTATCCCCTGAGCCATCACAGTGGTCATGGTACTATATTCCTCGTAGTTATAGTGCTAAATTCGGATAACTAAATATTTTTTTCGAATGATGTATTCATTTTTTATGATTAGAGTATTTACTTATAGCTTTAATTAATCGCTGGATAACTCTAAACTTTACACGAATTCAGCCATATTGGTCAACAAGATCAACAAAAATAAATAATAGGGGTAAACTATTAGGTACTTGGCGCCCTTTCTTTCCCTTAAATGCATGCATAAAGCATATTAATTTTTTTGTAATGAATCACATTGTTTTGTTCTGTAAGGAATGAAATCTAACAGTAAAATGTTCTATTTGTAGCTGCTAATTTTTGACTGTCTAAATTCTTCCGGTTATATTGAAATGACAATTAAACTTGTTCAATAAATCTGAAATTTATTTATTTTTGCCTGAACAAAAAAATTCCAGGCTATAAAAATTTATGAATTTATAATTATTTATTATTTTTGAGTTGCAGATTTTCAACTAGCCAATCGATTTCTTTCCACAAGCTATAGTTTTTATTGAATTTAATAATGTATTCCTTATCAGGATTAACCCCTTGGGGATGGGTTTAAAGCATTCGTACAAAATCAGAATCGAGTTGTAAATAAATAAAAAACGGTAGCTTAAATGCAGTCGTTGCTTATTTGACAGACTTACTTCGCTCTTACTTTAATTATCGTTAGTTTAATCATATATATACTCAATATTAGTTCAAAGTATAACTAAATAATATTATTTTGAACCAAGTAATGGTGAATTAAATAAATCAAACAATTATAACCCTTCCCACAAATAAACTACTAAAGAATTACTTTGATTTTCCAGTTTTATCTTCTTACTCTGGTTGATACAGTTTCATGCTGGCACGTATTTGTGACAGTCGGTGCGAAAGGGTTAATGTCTTTAAAAACGAAATATGCTTAATTTGTTTCGTGGCATATAGTTAAATTGCTAATATTTTATTCGCAGCGAATTTAGTATTCGGAATGTCCACCAAAAATATTAAAGTGGTAGTATTTACTGCCATATTATTAAAATAAACCGAAAATGAAATTTTTAACCCTTTCGCGCCGACTGTCACAAATACGTGCCAGCATAAAAATGTATCAATCAGGGTAAAAAGATAAAACTGGTAATCAAAGTATTTCTTTAGCAGTTTACTTGTGGGCGGAGTTATAATTGTTTGATTTATTTAATTCACCATTACTTTGTTCAAAATAAAACTATTTAGTTATACTTTGAATTAACATTGATTATATATATGATTAAACTAAAAATAATTAAAATAAAAGCAAAGTAAGTCTGTCAAATTAGCAACTACTACATTTAAGTTACCGTTTTTTATTTAATTACAACTTGATTCTGATTTTGTACGAATGCTTTTCTGAATCACCCGTCCCCAAGGGGTTAAAATTCGTGAGAAATTTTTGTCACCTTTATTTAGATTTTTCCCGTCTGGGACCACACTGAATGTAGTGGGATGTTTTATTTTTATTTATTGAAGGCAAAGCAAATACTGATTATCTACCATAATCGAATGTGGCATACCAAATCCGATCAAAAGTTTAAGAAATAATTATCTGCTTTCATTTTTTTCAAGTTGCAGTTATGAATCTTTGACTCATAAGTTAGTTATCAAAATTAAAAGGAAATATATTTAATAAAAATTATCAAGATAGGATGAAAAAAATAATATTGGCTGCATCTATTTCGCTGAAATCGTGCTTGCCGGGCTTCCAACTTTCTATGTACGCTTTATGAAATAATTTCTCCTAGAGATAAGTTTTCATACGTAATATAAAAAAGTATGATTTAGTACATAATTTTGTTTGTTTCAGGACATTTAAAGTTATTTTATTTTATACACTACTACATGTAAATTATTTTAGAAGCTTATTTAAAACTCCTCTTTATTCCAGTTTACTCGTCATGAGGCTTTTAAAATGTTGGTAAAACTCCTAATAATTCTGAAAACTTTAATTTTTAATTGTCTGCCACTGTATAAAATATTTTACCTAAAACGAAGTAAAAAAATTAATTAAAAAATTTAAACTACCACTAATTTTCATGAAAAATTTTAATTGTATTTTTTTCCACTTTATTAATATTATATTGCAGATTTCACACGGGAACATAAATATAAATAGTAGCCAGTATTAAATTGGTAACTATGACGAATTTAAAATCAAATTTACTCTAAGTAATACTTACGCATGCAGAGATGCCAACTTACTCCAGACAGCAAGTAAATACTTCAAAGTGATAGTTATCAATTTTGATTCTTGGTTCAATAAATTCAATTAAGTATATTTTTATCCACCACTATTTCTAAATAATTCGTAGGGTTATATAATTCAATTCTTTAAAGTTGTCACATGAAGTATAACTTTATTACTCGCATATTGTTATTACCTTATAATGGCGGCAAAGAGCTATTTTTCTCACGAACTCCTTTTTGTGCCCCAAAACTGTGTTTTCGCCACGTATGATTTTTAGTTTATTTCAGGATGAATGAGAAACGGTGCACAAGGCCTCAGATGCCCAGTTCCAAAGCGGAGAAGTAGTTATGTCATGCTATACCCTTTAAAAAGCAAGCAAAATTGTCAAATATCTGCAAAAGTTAGTTTTTAGCTACCGTTTTTTTAATTATTTTGGCGTGTCTGCATATGGTAACATGAAGAGCTGAGTGGCTGAACCAGGTAAGTAACATTTTCATAAAATTAAGTCAATAAGAATAAGTCATATAAGAAAATAAAGGCATATTATTAAAATAAAAATTTGGTAGAAAATGGAGGATTTTTTTATAAAAATAATTGGCAACCAAATTATATATGTAAATTAAAAAACGAATGTGTCGAGAGGTTAAAACTGTCCAACCAAATTATTAAAATCAAGGCGGAAATAAAACTTTTGAGATTTCTATGATATTCACCTATTTTTTAAGATTTTTCCCGGCTGGGACCAGTCTGAATGTAGGGGGATGTTTTATTTTTAATTTTGAAGGCGAAGCATGCGCGTTCGAAACTGATTAGTTCTGTTAAAATTTAAGTAAGAGCTAAACAAATTCTGTTTTACATGGAACATAGCTATAATGATGTGACCACCATTTTATGTTATTATCACTAATACATAAATAAATTTAAAAATGTTTCTTTTTCGTCCACAATGCAGAAATGCTAATTGCTCCGCTTTTTGCTAAATCAGGGCTGCCAACACTCAACGCTTATTGCAAAAAATTATTCTAGTGGTAGCTATATTTATGTTTTAATGTATTATTTTTTAGTCGTTTAAGTTCATTTTCCACACCACTACATATTAATGATTTAAGTGTTCATATGCAGCTCCACTTTCAGCTATGCCAACTTGCTCCGCTTTGTAAAATAGTATTTTTAAGTGGTAGCGAAATTTAAGTTACTTTTAGTTTAGTATTTTTCATTTTAAGTAATATTTTCGCCACTAAATCTCAAAAATTATAAGTATGTTATAAAATTCAACGTTAAGTCATCAATCTACTAGTTACTCTATTAAAAAGTAAGCGTAACTATCTTTCTTTAACGAATTTTACCATATAATTTGCTACCACTTTATTAAAACCATTCCAGAAAGCGGAGCAGTTGGCATCCATGCATTTTGCTCCAGTTCCTTCGGGCTAAGGCTTATAGCCCTTTCGAAGGCCGTGGGAAGTATACTTACCACCACTTTTTTACCACTTTTAATTTAGGTATCCATTTGTTCATAATTTCAGCTTTTTTGAAGTGCGTTTGAATAAAATTGGTAACCATTTGTTAGTTTGAAAAAATCATCAGCTATGCATCCCCGGCAAGGGGGACGCTTACAAATACACAAAGAGACTCAGAGAGAGATTTCGAACACAAAACCCTAAGACGAATCACTGGGGCTCCCTGGTTTGTCAGAAATAACATCCTCTATAATGACCTCAAAATCGACAAAATAGACGAGGGCCTTTTTAAACTCAATGCATCCTTTTTTAAAGGTGCCAAAAATTGTTCAATATGCAAATTCAATAAGTTGTTAGACATTGATTTCATAGATGACAATAAAAATTTCAGCCCGATAACCGCTTTTTTCTTAAGCGACTGTGTTCTCTCTAAGCATTTCGGATAATCATGACTATCCCCACTGCCCTAGACAAACTGTGTTCTCTGCACCAATGAAGCCCGGCTATACAGGAGGGAGGCGAGAGAGTGCACAGGGAGTCTTCCCCCTTTTGTAAATAGTGTAAATATTCTTTCTTTATCTTTATCATCAATTTTTTTTATGTATTTATTTTTATGTATGACCCAGATTGGATTTTACCAATTATTGTTCATTCTGAGATTTAACTTAATGTTAACGCAGCCCTTCCCTTGCACCACATATTCTTCAATATATCAGATGAAAGAGCAGATATCCATTCATGGATAGGTACTCTGAAAAACTTGATTAGTTAGTTAGTTTGAAAAAACGTATAATAGTTATAAAATACATAATTCCTCTTAAAGCTAGTAGCATTTATAAAATTTATTTTATAAATAAGAAAGAATAAAAGTCAATAAGTTTCTAATAGGTCGCGTTAAAAATATTTACCGCCCAAAAATGTTATTTTTATAAACTAAATGAGTTTTGTTTTCTCATATCAATTACTATTCTTAAAACAATTTCAATTCCAAAAATATTTTAATTTACTTTTACTAGAAATAAATGGCCCGTTAAAGGGTTAAAAATGTGTCAAAATTACCAAAAATTCGGAAAACTCTGGTTTTTGAAATGTAAAATAACCACCCTGTAAAATATTTGGCAAAAAGCGCAGTAATTTGGAAGGTATGGATAATTGTCATCGAGTATGTATCAGAATTCTATATGTAATAAGATTCCAAATGTATGTGGTAATTAAGGAAATTTAATAATCAATTATTAAAGTATAAATTTAGTTTCCACTTTAAAAATTTCAGCAGACCTTTGGAGGCCCTGTGGATCGAATGAAAATTGGCTAAGTCAAATCAGTTTTTAGAAGTATGTATAAACTAATAGTTTGCCATGTACCATAATTAAGATTTTAATTTTGAAGAAAAAAAAATTGGACTTTACGCGTACAAATATTTAACACAGACGTACAGTGTGCCACTAAAAATGGACCACCCTAAATAACTCCTGAACTAATGATCGTATCTTCACGTTTTGGGTCTCATTCTTAATAGTTTGAGCGGGTGACCTCAAATACATTAATTAATTAGTGCTGACGATATTTTAAGTTACGGAATCACAGACACAAAAATATATTTTCTCTGATTCGACATACCTTTTTTTCCCAACTGATTTCTGATTCCCATGATATGGAGGGTAACCAAGATATGGCGAAAGGCACGAAATGTAAAATTAATATTAAGGGGTCCAAACCATGGACCGCTGTCGGGACCAAATTATTAAAATTATATATCTCAAATTACGGCTACCTTCTATATTTTTGGATGTCATAAACTGGAATCCGTCGAAAAAAAGGAATGTTTATTCAAAGAAAGTGTGTTTTTGTATCTGATTTCATAACTAAAACTATTTTCTGCACTAATAATTAATTAGCATATTTTAGGTCACCCCCTCGAACCATTAAGATAGAATCGAAGAACGTGAACACAACATCTATATGCACATTGATAGGAAACATTAAACTGGTGCTAACGCCGCTAAGATTCATATACCGCATAAAAATAAATCGCACAGAAATAAAATCGCACAAAACCAATCGCACAAAAATAAAATCGCATAAAAAAGGACCGCATAAAAACAGGTTTCACTGTATTTTAAAACATATTTCTTACTTAACACAAAGACAGTCATGAAGCTATGTGGAATATAAACAAATTAATTATGCGTTGAAGTTGCCAGGTACAAAAATCAAAAATATATCACGGTTACAATAAAATACATAAACAAATGAAGAAGGAAAGTGAAAGTTAAATAAAAGACGTAGACTAGAAATAATTATATGATATTTCAACAAATTCAATAGCCGATACGTCGCTGTATTTGATTAATTTTGTTTATTAACATTCTTACTTGTGTGGAGAATCTTAGTTCAAATTTAACACACCATTTTGCTAAAAAACTATCACTTAGAGCTGACGTCATAATTCACATGTGTGGGTATCCGCGATTTTTTTCTTGAAGTGCAAGTACCCAATTACAGCCATGAGCAAATTCTCAATAATAATAATAATAATAATAAATACATAAATAAATATATAAAACGAATCTTTAGATTAAAATGATTTCATTGCTAGAATCCCTTCATTAATATTCCCCGCTACTTTCACTGCATTTTATTTATTTATTTATTTATTTATTTTATTTATTTATTTATTTATTTTGCTATGGCTTAATAATCTTTTTGGATGATAAATTTATTTTCACCTTTAGCTTTCTCTGCAGTTGTGTCATTCATTCCACGCTCTCTGTTAATTATCCAGGGTTGCCAACTTTATTCTGGTGGTAACTAAATTATTGTTTTAAAGTATTAATTTTTATTTATTTGAATTTATTAAATCCAGAATCACAATGAATAAACTGCCAGTTGAAAATATTTATTCGATATCCGGAGCAAGTTGGCATCTCTGTTTATATAAATAAAACTATTTTTATGTATTCTATATTGCATTAATTTCTTCAAACCATTTTAGTAACGATAATAATATTAAAAAAATTAAAAATTTACTCGAATTATGTATTTTTAATAATCTTGGCATTGCCGGTCACCGGTGACCCCCGTGGCACTACAAACAAACTCAATGCCGGTCACCGGAGACCCCCATGGCATTCAACCTGTTAAAACAAACATTTTGTTACTACTAGAAAACATTTATCAGAATCTGGAACAAGTTGACTTTCAGTGAAGAGCTCAGCAGTATATTTTTCAGGGGTATTTTAATCAGGGAAAATGGCAATAAAGGTATGTGAAATGCAGGCATACCAACCTCTGTGCTCTCTGCAAAAATTTTAGTAATTAAACGAATTATAAAGTTAAACCTGCAGAATAAGTATATTTACACCTATTTGTTTTACAGCGTCGCCACGATATAACAACAATAAGTTGCATTTCGTATCATACTTTGACTTTTTGATATGTAATGGTGGAAAAATTATTTATACTGAAAAATAATAAACTAAAAATAACCTAACTATTCGTTACCACTAGAATGTTTTTACCAAGTGAAGCAAGTTGGCTTCTCTGCATGAAATTTGGCACAGGTGACCAAAAATGGGCTGACTAATAAAATTCTAAATTTTTTTAACTCTGTATATCCGATTTATTTAAATTTTGAGCTTTCAAGAAACAACCAAATTAAAATCCTGGTAGTAAGTTTTTGATTAAAAAAGCTTTTTTTTTTTGTTAAATAGTTACCCAATTTAATCTAATACCTTCACTAAATGCTTTGTCATTTATAAGATGTGGCAGTTATCAATGCATTATTTCTTGCTGAAATAGACTGACAGGAAAATATTTTAGTTACCACTTTTTATTTATTGGTAATAAATGCATGAGTCTCACTCCTTTAATGTACCGAAAGGGTTAAAAGAAATTAAAAGTATCAACTTTTTATAGCATTTTTTTTTCATTTTACTTTTTAAACTGAATACCTAATACCTAAATGATCTGATTATCTACAATAGTCGCCTTTGGCATACTAAAGCCAATCAAAAGTTTCAGGTATAAATTGTCAGCTTTCAATTTTTAATATTACAGTTATGAATCTTTGACTCACAAATTAGTTAGCAAAATAAAAAGGAAATATATATTTAAAAAATTGAAATTATTAAGATAGGATGGAAAAAATAATAGTGGCTGCAACCGTGTTTGCCGGGCTTTCAACTTTCCATGTGAGCTTTTTGAAATAATTTCTCCTAGAGGTAAGTTTTCGTGCATAATAAATAGCATGATTTAGTAAATAATAATTTCTTTTGTTCCCGGAAATTTATTTTAAAGTTATTTTATTCTATACACTATACTACATGTAAATGATTTTAGAAGCTTATTTAAAACTCCACTTTATTCCAGTTTACTCGTCATGAGGCTTTTAAAATGTTGGTAAAATTCCTAATAATTCTGAAAACTTTTATTTTTAATTGTCTGCCTCTCTATAAAATATTTTGCCTAAAATAACGCAAAAAAAGTTAAATTTAAGAAAAGGAAAGTACCACTAATCTTTTATGAAAAATTGTAATAATATTTTTTTCGTATGCTTTTGAGACTTATTGAATTTCCATTCAAAAATTAATATATATAGTAGCCAGTATTAAGCTGGTAACTATGACGAAGTTAAAATGAAATTTACCATTATAGGAACGGTATTGCGCTACGCCACGTGTTGAAATGATGAGTTCAATTGGGCATCTCTGTAAAACCATTGGATTATTTAGAAGAAGTTGTGAGTAAAAACCTCCTAATACGAATTTACTAAACCTAAGGCTCCTATACTATCAGAGCTGACCTATCAAGCAATATTGGAGCAAACAAGTTCGCAAGTTAACGTTATTTTAGTATTAGTTATGTTATTACAGAGATGCCAAGTGTGCCGGACACACCAAAATAATTTAAAAAACGGTAAATAACTACAAAGTAAATTTTGAAAGTAGTAGACAATATTCGCTTGCTTTTGAAAACGTAAAGCATGTTATAAGTACTATAAAGTGGTGAATTATATAAGCCTACGCATTGTTTAGATATAGTGGTGGATTAAAATCTACTAAATCGAACTTATTAAACCAAGAATTACAATTAATAAACTACCACTTGAAAATATTTATTCGCTGTGCTTATGTTACCTCTTTGCTCCAACAATAATTGATAAGTCGGCCTGTCTAATTCAGGGGCTCTAACTAAACCAAGAAATATACAATGAAAGACTGCCACTCGAAAATATTAATCCGCTGTCAGCAGCAAGTTGGCACCTTCAAGGACAAAGAGTTAACCTTTCAATTGCAGCATATATTTTAAGTAAACTTTTTATACTAGAACAATATGTTAAAAAATTGTAGAATTGCTATTTCATTATTAATAGTTATCTACAGCAATAAAATAACTTCTTAAATACATAGCTGCCAACTTGCGCGTGCGTTGAAAAAGATTTAAGAGAGTGATAGTCATAAAATACTTTTGAAATTGAAATTTTTTTTCGAATGTTAAAGCTATTTTATCAACACTCGCAAGGATATTTGTCTAACTAATCTGCCTCACATACATATATTTAATTTATTTATTAGTTGTAGGACAATTTAATTTTAAATTTTTAAAATTGAGAGTTTTACTCTAAAATATTTATATTACTACCACTAAGGAAAAAATTTCTCAATTGCTGTACAAGTTAGCACCTATGTCAATAAAGTGAAGTACAAGGCCTATAGTTTTTAATGAATACTTAACCGAAAGCTAAATTTCCGCATTTTCCACAAGAAATTATTTTTATATTTAAAGTGGTTTTAATTTACTTTTGTGCAGAATTTTAATTCAAGTAAACCTCAGTACAAAGATATATGTATGTTCACTATCTTCGGGAAAAAGATATAGGTTCGCTAAAGAGGTATTCTCTTTAAAAAAGGACAAGAAAATTCAGATATATAACGCCGAAAAATATTTTGACGAAATTAATATAATGGTTAAATAATTAAAAAAAAAATACGGACTTTCATTGGTGTTTTCTAAGGTTAGTAAAATTATTATGAATAAAATTCAGAAAGATAAGTGAAGAAAAATGCAATGTATATTTATTACTCTTATAGTACTAAATTTTTATTAGTATATCCGATAATATATTTTTATAATTTGGCTTTATTGGTGTAACATTTTATAGAAGTATAGTAATACCACAATCAATCGTTTCAACAATAATTCGAAAATTAAAAATAAGGACTTACATTGGTGTTTTTTAAGGTTAGTAAAATTATTATGAATAAAATTCACAAAGATAAGTGAAGAAAAATGCGATGTATATTTATTACTCTTATACTAAATTTTTATTAGTAAATCCGAAAAAATATTTTTATAATTTCGCTTTATAGGTATAACACTTTATAGAAGTATAGTAGACAACAGCTGCTGCAAACGGAACATATAATCCTATAAACTATACATTAATTGTTCGAATGCTATTACTAATAAAAACATCATTGAAGATTATTTTCATAGTAAATAAAAGCACGTGAGAAAATGTTTTAACATAAATTTATAAATAAGTTTTTTTTTGTGAGTAGATTTTATTTGGAAAAAAAAACTTTTTACTTAATTCATGACTCAACAAAAATCTCATTTGTGAGCATTTCATTACATTTTCCGTATAAGTTAATTTACAATTAATATTTAAATCTGTTGAGTCGCAAAGTCCTCCATGTTCCCATAACAAATCAAAACCTCTGAGGGTACTGGATTGGAGATCGATCGTTGTCTGATTCAGGTAAATATTACGATCAGTGGATGAATGAATGGAAGTGTGAATGAGTCCGCCCTATAAAACGGGCTGTGACGTGCGTGTGCCTGAGGACGAATTCTTGGCCATAGGATGGCGCCACTGAAGAACAAGAAACGCACACTCTGCCTTAAATTTGCTCGGTTTCACCAAGCAGGCTTGCCCGTGTGGCAAGTGACATTAGAAACAACAACAACAATTAATATTAAATTGAACTCTGTCTAAATAAAATTTGACCTAGGTAACTTTAAACTAATTTTTTTGTTGCTAGAAACTTTTCAATAACTGCTATCCCGCCATTTAACATAAAAAGGAATGCTAAGTATAACGATTAATTATTTTAATCCGTTGGATAAAATATAGATGATGTCGATTAACTTTACTAAAAACTAATTATAACGATTACTTATTCAAAATATTTAATTGATTAATTTATACTAAATGTAATAAATTTTAACGATTAATCGAATTGATTGATAGAAAATATCGATTAATTTTATATCGAAATAATCATAGTCACTGCTATTTTTCACTGTTACTTTTGAATCACAGTAGCAGTTTTGCCCACTTCTAGTAAAAACAATTACCGAAAAACAATCACACTCAAACAATTATTTAAACATGGTTATAAAGAAAGAGAATTGCATTAATTTATAAGATTATATATAAGAATAGTTTTAAGTATACTATAATTCTGAATATGGTTGTGTCAAAATGTAATGGGTGTTACCCGGCAAAAATGCCCGGATCTGGGTACCCAGCATTCGGTCTTGAGACTATATTACCGGTTTTGAATAACCGCTGGGCTCGTGAAATACGGTTGCTAGATCACCACAAGTGACCTATATTAGGGTCCCGTGGGACTTGAAAATTTTAAAAAGTGGTAATGAAAATAAAATAAATTTCGTTACTTTATTTTCGTGTAACCACCACTAAAAAATTTTTTCCAAAGAAAATATATATACATGAAAATTACATCTTCTAACCAACTTAACGACAAAGTGATAGTTTAAATTAAGAAATATCTCCTAATAATAACCTAAATTTACTACAATTACTAATACTTTCTAAGGACAGCTGGAACCCTGTTTAGGGTTGTAGTATATTCGTTTTTTTTTTTTTTTTTAATANCGATGTATATTTATTACTCTTATACTAAATTTTTATTAGTAAATCCGAAAAAATATTTTTATAATTTCGCTTTATAGGTATAACACTTTATAGAAGTATAGTAGACAACAGCTGCTGCAAACGGAACATATAATCCTATAAACAATACATTAATTGTTCGAATGCTATTACTAATTAAAACATCATTGAAGATTATTTTCATAGTAAATAAAAGCACGTGAGAAAATGTTTTAACATAAATTTATAAATAAGTTTTTTTTTGTGAGTAGATTTTATTTGGAAAAAAAAACTTTTTACTTAATTCATGACTCAACAAAAATCTCATTTGTGAGCATTTCATTACATTTTCCGTATAAGTTAATTTACAATTAATATTTAAATCTGTTGAGTCGCAAAGTCCTCCATGTTCCCATAACAAATCAAAACCTCTGGGGGTACTGGATTGGAGATCGATCGTTGTCTGATTCAGGTAAATATTACGATCAGTGGATGGATGAATGGAAGTGTGAATGAGTCCGCCCTATAAAACGGTCTGTGACGTGCGTGTGCCTGAGGACGAATTCTTGGCCATAGGATGGCGCCTCTGAAAAACAAGAAGCGCACACTCTGCCTTAAATTTGCACGGTTTCACCAAGCAGGCTTGCCCGTGTGGCAAGTGACATTAGAAACAACAACAAAAATTAATATTAAATTGAATTCTGTCTAAATAAAATTTGACCTGGGTAACTTTAAACTAATTTTTTTGTTGCTAGAAAGTGTGTGTAATCATCACCTCCTACATCAAAAAGCCTCCACACGGTCTTTTATAAGTAGACTGCTAAAAAAGTGAACCAGTTGTGCGCATGAACCCAAAACCTTATATAAAAGTAATTGAGAGAAATTTATCATATATATTTGAGAATTGAATCTGTAGTGGTTGACAAGTTAATAAGGCAAACCAATAATATTCATAAATAAAACAAATTTTTAGTCATATATTTGCTACCACTTTCTTATTTTAACTAAATTTTGTATTAAATGACTCGTTCGAAAAGTGGACATCCATCACGGTGGTCTGATCGGACTACCTATAAAAAACCGTGTGGAGGCGTTGGTGCAATAAATTCAATTTCCAACCAGTCTGGCTGAGGTTCTCTCATTGTCGAGCTGACCATGTGAGGTTCTCGAGGTTTATTCTCCGTGTCATACAAATATGTGCTTAGTCTCATACATAATATTTTTGATTAAAGGAAAATTCGCTCCTCTTTTCAATAACTATCGTTTCTGTTTACACTAGTGCAAAATAAATTTTCTAGCAGCTATATCTGGTAAATAGTTCGATAAAAAACTATACGATATTTATATTGTTTTCATAAATGGCCGAGTACCCGGAACCAGCCGTGTAATAAATAAAAATTTCACCAAATACCTGGAGCTGATCGTTGTAACAAATTTTGCCGGGTTCCAGTGCTAGTAACACATATTATGTTATGAAAAAAAGCTATACGATATTTATATTGTTTTCATAAATAGCTGAGGAACCGGTAGCGTAACAAATAAATTTTGCTGGTTTCCAGTACTAGTAACGCAGAGATGCCAACTGCTCCGGACACGCTAAAATAATTAAAAAAACGGTAAATAATTACAAACTAAATTTTGCTAAGATTTGACTATTTTTGCTTGTTTTTTAAAAGGTACAGTATGACATGACTACGATAAACGGGTGAATTATATAAGCCTACTAATTATTCAGAAATAGTGGTGGATAAAAATCTACTAAATTGAAATTATTAAACCACGAATCACAATTGATAAACTACCACTACAAAATATTTATTTGCTGTCCGGAGCAAGTTGGCATCTCTGGTAACGCATATGATTTTATGACTATTTTAAGAAGAAGAAAGCTTACGCCAAATTTGGCGACCCTACTACGGCAACCCTACGTGTTATATGTGGTATTTCGTAAACAAATTATTTTGCTTACTGGTTAGATTGAATGCCGTGAAATACTTTAACTATGGGTATTTGGGATCTGCCTGAGAGTGAAAAAGATGCTGTTGAATTGTTACAAGGATATGGAATTATACCGAAGACGGTTTTCAATCAGTGCTAAAAGCAATAGCCAAAAGATTTCCACCGAAAAAATAATTCTGCAACTTATTCAAATTCGAAACCGGAAGAGTTTAATAGCTATTTTATATTTTAAAACAAAATAATATAAAAAACTGTATTTGTTATAAGAAATAATGCACTATGTGATGTCGAAATAATATGTAATCTAAAAGGTTATTAAAATATATGCTTATAATTTTGTTTATAAAATACTTAGTTTTATAAAAACAAATTGATTTCAATTTTTTCTACTTACGCGAAATTTAGCGATTTATGCGAATTTTGGCCTGGTTGCGTTAATACGTAAGTACCAAAAAAACAATAATTCAATTATTGGTGTATAATGAGATCTATTAGCTACATTGATGGATTGAAGTTTGGCGATGTGGCTCAATTTTTGGAAAATTCTTCTCATTTTATATATCATTTTAGTGACGCATTGTAAAAACTTTACCAACCAGAGTAAAAAATGTGTGTGCAGGAAAAAAAAATTGCGCATACACTTACAAAGTATCCGAGAAATGGAAGGAACAAAGACATAAATCCATCTAAAAATTAATTATTATTCAGAGAAAGTATGCTTTTGAGTCTGGTTTCGTTGTCAGAAATATTATCTACTACTACTAAAGCTTCTGAAACTGTGGGTCGCGACTGCAATTTGGGGTCACAGGGCCTGCAACATGCCAAAACTGTTAGCAATTTCGATATTTCTTTAATTTACTTTAATAATTTTACAATTACCAAACATCTTTACACAATGTATATGAAAATTACATAAAACAACACAGGCAAAGAAAAAAAGAAAACTTTTTTTGCATTTTTTAATAATGAAAACGTTTATGACTATAGTTATTGTTTGAATTGTAAATTACTAATTTCCGAGTAATTAAATTTATTTTTACTGTCGTATTATGTCTATATTATGTCTGCTTGTTTAAAATTTTCCCATTCATGAGTAAAAATTTCAAGTTAATGACCTAACTGTATTTACAGGTGAAGTGTAGAAACTGACATTAACGCTTGCGTATTGATATTACAAATGTTTCGTAGTTATTTTAGGATTCCCACACCAAACAGTTTATGTAATCTTGGTCTACTCAAAAGTCAATCAAGCATTAAGATTGCATTTTAGTTAGTATATGCTGTTGTTCAATAAAAATATCTACATAAGCGACAAAAAATTCAGAATTGAGATTCTAATAAATTTAGCATTTTTGTAAGATAAGCTATTCATTGCAATAAATAAATAAAAATTAAATTTTGTTTCAGCAGTTTTTTGAAATTCTATTTTAGTATTCATAGTATCAGCAAACACATTGCAAACCTGTCAACTTTCGCTCGATTTGAAACTATACTTTCTGAGATGTAGTAAAAACTAGAGATGGGTCAAACGTAACGGAGCAGTGACTTGTCACAGTGGCTGCTCCAGTCACTGTGACATCCAGCTCCAACCAAAAAGTTAACACAGTGAAAAAATCACTGCTACTGTCACTGTGACAAAATTCACTGCTACTTTAGCTGTCACAAATTTCACTGCTACTTTCACTGTGATAAATTTCACTGCTACTGTCTCTGTGACAAATATCTCAGCTACTTTCACTGTGACAAAAACCACTGCTACTGGCACTGCGACAAATTTCACTGCTACTTTAGCTATGACAAATTTCACTACTACTTTCACTGTGATAAATTTTACTGCTACTGTCGCTGCTCCAAAAATCACAGTGAAAATGCTGTTTTTCTCAGTTTGATTTCCTTTGACTGCGAATCGCTGCTCCATACCTCTGGAAGCATTTTCCTTGCTCTGCTGTGATTAATATTGCTGTTATTTTTGATCGAATATCATAACGGCCAACGGCGTCCAGTTACTCTTTGAGTTTGAACGTAAAGCCAAAATATCTATTTTGATCATTTGTATAATTTGCTAAGATTCCTATAATTTGTGGTCTGATAAAATTGTTATATAATGAAGAATCTTTAAGATAGTCGTATTACAACATTTTTTTCTCTCGCATATTTTTGAAAAAAGTTAAATTTTTATTTATCCTGAAAATTTAAAGCAAAATATACTTTTGCTTTAGATACCTTACCTTTTCTTAGATGAAGGTTGACATTTTCGATAACAGCTATCCCACCATTTAATACAAAAAGAACTGCTAAGTATAACGATTAATTATTTTAATCCATTGGATAAAATATTGATGATATCGATTAATTTTACTAAAAACTAATTATAGCGATTATTTATTAAAAATATTTAATCGATTAATATACACCAAATTTAATAAATTATAACGATTAATCGAATTGATTGATAGAAAGTATTGATTAATTTTATATCGAAATTTTCACTGTCACTGCTATTTGTCACTGTTACTTTTGAATCACAGCAGCAGTTTTGCCCACCTCTAGTAAAAACAATTACCGAAAAACAATCACACTCAAACAATTATTTAAACATGGTTATAAAGAAAGTAAATTGCATGAATTTCTAAAACTACACTCATGTCCATAAATTAAGGATAATTCAGAATCACACTGAAATCAAACTCTAAAATTAAAATTTCACCTGTAGAATTATCACACACATCCTGAAGAAGAATGCAAATTACAGGAAACCACTAGATGACACTGGTAGTACGTCACGATGACGAGAGTGTAAGAGAGATGTATATAAGGAATGGTGGCAAAGAAGTAAAATTGTTTAAAGCGCTTTAGAAGCCTTTCAGTGCAATAACCGCATAGTTATGGCACAAAGGAAGCATTTGGATGATTTTTTACGTGGCAGAATCATCGGACGACTGGAATGTGGACGTACCCAGCTGGAAGTATCCGAGGAACTTGGAATCACCCAGAGTGTCATCTCCAGGCTTTGGCAACGATTCCAAGATGATGGTAATGTGAGTAGACGTTACAGCACAGGTCGCCCCCGAGTTACAACGCCGAATGAAGACAGGTATTTGGCAGTTACTGCCAAAAGAAACAGACGGAGCAGAGCATCAGACCTGTCTCGTCAGCTCTCTTCAGCTACCAGTACGACAGTTTCAAGGCAGACCGTGTACAGACGCTTAGGGCACATTGGTTTATATGCTCGTAAGCCTGTCAGATGTGTTCCACTTACCGCAACTCACTTACGCCTGCGATTAGCCTGGAGTAGAGAGCATGCATTGTGGACACCGCAACAGTGGTCTTGTGTGATGTTTTTCGGCGAGTCCAGGTTTAGTTTGCAGTCTGATTCTCGCCGGACTTTCATATGGAGAGCGCCAGGTACCCGTTACCACCAAGACAACACCATTGAACGACACCGTTACGGTGGTGCAGGATGGCTCGTTTGGGGAGGAATTATTCTTGGTTCCAGAACTGACCTGCATGTTCAGAGTGTAACGATGACAGGCCACATCTATAGGGATGTCATTCTGGAACAACATGTACGTTTGTTTCGGGGCGCCATGGGTGCTGAATTTCTGTTTATGGACGACAACGCCCGTCCTCACCGTGCAAACATTGTAGACGAATGCCTTCAATCGGAGGATATCACCCGTATGGATTGGCCAGCATACTCACCGGACTTGAATCCAATAGAGCATGTGTGGGATATGCTTGGCCGACGAATTGCAGCCCGTCAACCCCCTCCCACCTGTCTACCGGACTTTCGGAGGGCATTGCTTGATGAGTGGTGTAATATTCCCCAAGATCAGATTGATAATTTGATACTCAGCATGCCTAGGCGTTGTACGGCCTGTATTGCATCGTCCGGGAGACATACTCCGTATTAACCATCATACTAACCATGTTATACTGTTTTTTGTAAATAGGTTCTTTTTTGAAATTTGCTCCAGGGAGTAAAAATCGCAATTTTTATTAATTATGTCAAACATATAGCATCTTTTTTTCTCTTTATCTTTTGTTTAATACATAGACTTTACAAATAAGTCAAATTTGTTTGGCTTCTGTCTCTTTCTGTGCCTGAACTTCATTACCCTTAATTTATGGACATGAGTGTATATATAAGAATAGTTTTAAGTATACTATAATTCTGAATATGGTTGTGTCAAACATAAATGGGTGTTACCCGTCAAAATTGCCCGGATCTGGGTACCCAGCATTCGGTCTTGAGACTATATAACCGGTTTTGAATAACCGCTAATTCATACGAAGAAATATGTCTCTTAGTTTAGTTGTTATTATTGTTCTTTACTTATAAACAGGGCTCGTGAAATACGTTTGATAGATCACCACAAGTGACCTATAATAAGGTTCCCGTGGATCTTGAAAATTTTAAAAAGTGGTAATGAAAATAAAACAAATTTCGTTACTTTATTTTTGTGTAAAGAACACAAATTTTTTTTCCAAAGAAAATATATATATATACAGGAAAATTACAGCTTCTAACCAACTTAACGACAAAGTGGTACATTAAATTAAGAAATATCTTCTAATAATAACCTAAATTTACTACAATTACTAATACTTTCTAAGAACAGCTGGAACCCTGCATAGGGTTGTAGTATATTCGTTTTTTTTTTAAATATTTATCTGATTTTTTTTTCTCTCAGAATTGAGTTCGAACGATACTCTTTTTTCAACAGTCATCACAGACAAAAGTCCTATTTTTACTTATCTTCCCACAGTCACGTATTTTTCAAATTTCCGATTCTGACGTTTGTAATAATAATGTGAATAGAAATTCAAAAAATCACGTCGAAACTCTGAGCAATAACTGAAGCATTGCGATCGAAAACCACTCAAAATTATTATGAAGTCATGTTTTATATACTACTCAATTGGTTTATACATTTTTAGTGGTAGATACTTTACAGTTTTGTATTTTATTTTAGTTTATAACCGTCGTTGAAGACAAGGGAACTCCTGGTTCAAGGCTTGCAAGAAAATGTGCCATTGTAGAGGACTTTCTGATGTGGGGTTTTTCTTTTTTATTTTTTTTATATTTTTAACATTTACGTTGCATAGAAAGGAAAACCACGAAAATCTACCACGGTTAGCCTCACAGCAAGGAGAGTCTAACCCATGATCTGTCTTTCACTGAGGACATTTTACGTCAGCACTGGGGTCGGTGCGAGCCGGGTGTGGAATTCGTATCGACTAGCCATCGCTGGGATTCAAACCCTGGTCACCTCATTGGAAGGCGAATGTAGTTTTCAATTAAAAATACCGGAATTTTTTAGATTATACAAAAATCTCCGGTTGTAACTATCTGTTCGAAAAACAATGTTAAATTGCAATGAAATTACCTCAAATCGAACTATATTTGAAAAATTTATTATTCTAATGCCATATTCGAAACTCATTTGTTGAAATAATATCTTCTTAACGATATCAGTTGGAAAAACAATATGAATTTGCTATTGAAATCGGCGAAAAATCTTTGACTTCAGTCCCACAAATGTGCTTTCAAAATTTCCGTGACGTATTAATTTTGTATCAAAAATATGGAAAAATCCTTTCCATTCATTGTTGTTAAAGAAAAATAATAAAAAGGATAGACAGAAGTATTTATAAATGTTAAATCCAATCATGGTAAGTGACACCAGATGGCGTATATGCAAGGGGAAAATTGTAGTTGTAGATTTATGTAATTGCAGATTAGTAGTTGTATGTAAGTGCAGACCGATGAACCAACTGTCACCACATCCTTTAACACGTTGAGCGCCACTCTAATTTTACATGGCTTGCCAATCTGGCCACGGTAAATAACTACTAACTAAATTTGCAAATATTAGACGGTTTTTTCTGTTTTTTTAGAAGGTTTATCATGACATATCTGACAAAAGTGGTGAATTTTATATGTCTACGAATTGCTTAAAAATAGTGGTGGATAAAAATCTACTAAATTCAATTTATTAAGCTAAGAATCACTATAATTAAGTAAATTTTGAATAGATTTTCTGCAATTACATAAAAGAGTGTAAATTTTATTGTTCTATATCATGTTATACGCTGTCAGCCAGCTACTTTTAGCTGCCTATGTGAAAGGTCAGTGTCAGCAAGCTGTGGCAGATGCAGCCTAAATGTAATTTCAGAGTTAGCCACCGGTGGTTGACGCAGCCTAAATGTAATTTCAGTGTCAACCACCGGTGGTTGACGTGGCCTAAATGTAATTTCAGAGTCAGCCAACGGTGGCTGAATGGAAAGTCCAGCGTCAGTCACCGATGACTGACGCGGCGCTCAACGTGTTAATAAAATTGTTTGTTTTAAAATAAAGTCACCTAGCATTACTTATAACCCTTTTATACAGTCGAAAGCTATCGACGACCTTACAATATAGAATAATCGACCCAATTTCCCATCGAAATTTTTTCCTGTCACGTGAACTCGGGGAGTTTTGACAAAGCATTAGCGTAAAATTTTTTTATATTACTACCCGCTAATTCTCAGATAATACACATTTTTAAAAGTAAAAACATAACTTTGAAATAACGGATAGATTTTTTTTATTATTTTGACATTCTTAAAAAAAATTCTTAATATTTCACAAATTTAAAGTAAATTCGTTATATTTCCGAACTTTTTATTATGTTGTATTTAGTATTTCATTCATTTTTATCATAAGCATTTCAAATGTAAATATTTAATTTTTATACATGGATGTATTCAACAAAATTTCGAATTTGGAAAAAAAAAAAAAAAACAGCCGGGAAGGTGTTAATCTTTTCATTGTCCACCAACAATTCTCGGAACCCTTATTTTAACCAATATTAAATTGACCACCTGTCCATGTATTAAATTAAAAGTTCACATAATGTATAAAATATGGCTCAGTGGTTAAAGCACTGAACTGTCCTTGAGAAGAGCTGGGGTTCGATCCCCGATGGCAGCTTGAAGCCCATCCAGTTTCAGATCGATAGGTACCAGGTTGTATGGAAGAAGGCGGCCTATGCGCAGTGCTGATCTTATTGTCCCAATCATACCGTTGGTCACGAAATTATTGAGCCATAACATGTATGACCACCTGGCCCACAACAGGCTGTTGTGGGAATGCTTTTTCTTTATATTGTGTAAAATAGAAATGAACAGTTTATGCAATTCCTTATATTTCATATGCAAGCGAATTATGATAATATTTTTGACTAAAACTAAATATTTTCGAAGCAAAATCATCTTTAAGTCAAAATAACATAATTTTTAATTAATTTTTTTCTTTCTTTTACACGTTATTTTATTCTAATAGATTTAATATATTTTATCATTAATGATACAAATAAGAGCCAGCAAACTCTTATGAATCACTTATTAAACGTTATATTAAGGGGAAAAACAAAGTGCAAAAAAAAAAATTTAATGAAGGAATGTTTTAACCATATTTAATTTTTAGGACCCATTCTCGGATGGGCTTAAAATTGTTTAGAAAAAGAGATGAATCCCACCTGTTGATTCCTGATTGCAAACTCTCCTTTGCCAGGTTTGACTTTTTGAAAAAGCATCCACTTTTTTAGTATCACATTATCATCTTTATCCTTCTCATAATCTTGGCTTTTTTTTGTTGGAATTTCGTCTCCAATTTTTTTCTCGAAGTAGAAAGACATGCAAGCTGAGTAGTCCCTGAAAAAAATTGAAACATTTAGTACCAAAAATTAGAAAGAAGCAAAGTAATGTATGCAAAAATGAAGAAAGAAAACACAATATACTAGTACGTTATAGGCCATGGCTGTCCAACTGCAAAGATCCCACGGACCAGAATTCCGGTCACTGATCACCTGGCGGACCGCAGTTTGAAAAAGTTGAACAATAACCTCTTACCTCTTATACAATAACAATTGATAGCTGAATTATTAATTACAAAACAATGGAACAGAAGGATTATAAAACAATATGATTACATTTTAATGGGAAAACTGAGGCCGATCAGCCTGAATAAGAAGTTGGCGGGCCGCCAGTTGGACAGCCCTGTTATAGGCTAAACTTATTCCGCACAAGAACAGCAAAACGCAACACACGCGTGTATATAATATCGCTAATATGCGAAAATAGTGGCACAACTCTAATAACACGCATTTTGAGCTAAAAACTGGTGTAAATATGAAAATACACATTCTTTCAGCAGCAATACTAGCATAAGTTATAATTCAACTTGAAGGTAATCTTCGTTTAAGCAAACTAAAGCATTTCTCACGCATTTTGCTTAGCAATGAAAACTTTAAACCCACTTATCTCAACACTTGATTTATATATATATA
>NC_092209.1:15226717-15332911 GCF_043381705.1 Parasteatoda tepidariorum
CCCCTCTGCCCTGTGCGTCTCCAAACACGTCTTCGATGATCGTCAGGACACAGTTGGAAGCGGGATTCGTCGCTAAAGACTATACGTCCCCAGTCGGCATCATTCCAGCCTGATCGAGCCATGCACCACTGTAATCTGGCTCGGCAGTGTGCAGGCGTGAGTGGCAGGTGGCGTAACGGTCGCCGCGAGCGTAGATTTCGCTTTCTCAACCGTCTGTGAATGGTCATGTTGGACACTGGTGTTTGGGTTGAACGTCTGACGGTTGATAGAGATGAAGAAGGTGCTGTGACAACTGCTCGGACAATCACTCTGTCCTCACGCTCTGTTGTAGCCCTAGGTCGACCGCTACCATCCTGACACTGAACTCTGCCATTTTCCACCCATCCTTGCCAGCATCTGCGAATCACCGCAACGCTTCGATTCAAATGACGAGCGATTCTCCGATTTTACTACCCCATTAAAAATAAATATAGAATCTTCAGCGATATGCGGATGCGTGCTTCCAGAAAAAAATAATAATAAAAATAAATAAATGAATTCTTTTTCTCAGTCGTATAGTGACATAACTACTGCAGTGATATTATTGGCAAATACTGAATTTCCCATTGTTTAAAACACAATCAAATAACAAGCTGGTCTTTCTCGTGCATGTTTAAACTAATTGACCGTAGTGGTAGTAACGTATATTAAATGAAATTTGTTACAACAGGAATCAAGCATGAATGCAAAAATATTGCTAGCATATTAAATACGAAAGCAAAATTTTCAGGAAAATTTGGCAGATATGACAGATTAACTTACTATATTAAAGTGACTGCGATATTTTAAAATCTAAATTGGTAGCCAACCTTTAACAATAAAAATATTTCAAAATGTATACAATTTAAGGGCTGCCAACTTTCTACGCTTTTTGTAAAAAGTAATTTTAGTGGTACCTAAGTTTATGTTATATTTTTTATTATTTTAAACTTATTTTTCATACCATTACATATTATTAATTTAATAGTTTATATAAGATACCACTTTGTTCCAGCAATATAGTTTTCATGCTTTAAAAAGTTAAGAAAATTACCAAAAATAATAAAAACTTTGGCTTCGATTGTATACACCACTCTATAAAATATTTAGCAAAAAGCATAGTAGTTGGCAGGCCTGCACTCTAATCCTTAAGGGACCTTTTGCTTTACTCCACTTCGTAAGTCATTTTTCATGGTAGTTTTTCAATTACCTAATACTCAGATGAATCATCACCTCCTACATCAGAAAGCTTCCAATGGGTTTCTCATAAGTAGTCTGCGCAGATTATTTAAAAAGTGAACCACTCGTGCGCAAGAGCCCAAATTCTAGTTTAAAAAGTACTTAAGAGAAATTTATGATATATATTTGATAATTGAATCTGTAGTGATTGACAAGTAAATAAAACAAACTAATTATATTCATAAATTAAACAAATTTTTAGACATATATTTGCTACCACTTTCTAATTTTTAATACACTTCATATTAAACGGTTCTTTCACTAATTAGTTTACCTACATAGTGGTCTGATCGGACTACTTACAAAAAACCGTGTGGACGCTTTCAGTTGTAGGAGGCGTTGGATGAATTCGTTGAAGTAGCTGGACACAGATAATGAATTAATTCATGTAGGTATAGGAATTGTAGATGCAAATTTTGAATAGCAAAGCTGACATAATTTTTGAAAACTTTAATTGCTGTCTTTCAAAATGTGTTCTAAATGTATTAAAATATGCATATTTACTTTGCGAAATATTTCAAAACATTTGCAGTTGTAAGAAAGATGTTTTTTTTTTCTTTGTTTTTTTAGAATTTGTGTACCATTATTCGAATTAATGTTATGAATTCTGTACTTAAAAGTTTGCGCTGAATATAAAAATTATTATGAGTACCACGCTAAGTGCAAAAAAAAGTTAAAAATTGACGTTGATTAATTATGTATGAAACAGTGACTAAAATTTAGTTCTTCAGTAGTCTCTTAAATCGGAAGAGTCTACTAAAAAATTAAAATTCTTTAATGAATCATTTTGCCACTTTTATTAAAATAACTTGGTAGAACATATCCTTAAACAAGTTTGCTGAGAAAAGGCTATCAAAAACAAAGTTTGATGTTTTTAAATTCAAATATTCTCTATTTTCCAAAAGTAAATTCTCATAACATGAAAAATTCTGTTAAATATTAAAATTTTTTCTTAAAGGAAATTTAATATATCAAGATTGAATGTAAATTTATGAAGACGATCAAGCAAAATACTTCTAAACAGAAAAAAGTATCACTCAAAATTTATAAAATAAAGGAAATTTTTTTAATTAAAAATAAAAAAAAGACATGAATGATACCTGTATCATACCTGCCAACTCTTCCGGAAGATTTTATTTTCATATTTAAAGTGGCAGTAAATATATACCATGTTTTCTTTTATAAACTTAATTTTCAAATGATTTTGATCACCACTATTCTTACAAAAATTAAGCACATATATTAATATGCGTTCCTATCATGGTTGTCAACTTAAGTTTTCTCAAATACAACGTATTTGTTTGCTTAAAATTGAAGTTTTAATTCCATTTTAATACCACTAGGAAAAATGATAATGGAAGGGATTAAAAGTTGGCAGGTATGCTGTATAGGGGGAAAAAACTAAAATACAGAACAAAAAAAATTTTTTTTTCAACATCCTTGCCCTGGACATAAATACATGACTGTTTTGTTCAGTTCAAAAATTCTAATAATAAGTCTTGGTAATCATGAACATTTATTTCTTACGAAAATAAACTAGATTTGACATAGTCTTACTACCAGTTTATTTTCTTGTCCGGAGTGTACATAAGCTTAGAATACAACTGCCATTTTTGTAACACTTTTCAAAGCATTTTTTATAAGTAGTAGAAAATAGCGAATTAAATTGAGATCGTATACTGGTTGTTATATTAAAATTAAGTCAATGCTTAAAAACAATTTCGAGGTTCACGATTCGCAATGATTACATGATCCATACCCTCCAACTTATGAGGATTTTGAAAATAATTCTTTCTAGTGGTAGCGAACCAAAGTAGAAATTTTTAAAACAAATGGACCTCTCATAAAACTTTTATCAGAACTTAAGAATCTAGCCATATGGCCTGCACTTTTATAAGTAATAGTGGACAAGTTACGCTAAAATTAATTTTTTTAAAATATTAAGACATTAATTTTGCTACCGTCTGAAAAGAAGATTTCTGAAACTACGGAAATTCCGTAGCAGTTGGAGGGTATGCATGATCTCCGCTTCAGCAGCCCAAGGCCGCATTTACCGATACGTCTGAAAAGTCGAATATATGAAAACGGTATTGACCGTATCTTATGTACTAAATATGAACAGGAAAAAAGGGAGAGGGGTCGAAGTAAGGTCCAAAATCATATTAGAGTTCATTAAAACCACACCAGAACAATTATAAATTAACCCTTTGGCATCTTGTGAGACTCTTTATGCATTTATTTAGAATAAATAAACAGTGGTGGTAAAAGCATGTTGCTATGCTTTGATAACTACCCAATAGTTAAAATGAAAATGTTGGAAGGTATTAAATTTTATTTGCTAACTAATCGACAGAAAAAACAATCATTTTTATTTAAAAGCTTACTGCCAGCTTTTAATTTGGGTGTTTCTCCTAAGACTTGTATTTAAATAAATCGGATTCCAAAGGGTTAAGCAAAATACAATAAGGACATACACTTAGCTTATAATATAGTATAATAACTAACACTTAATAATACGAACCAGCTACCTCCAAACATTGCACAGTGTTTGGCGGACGATACCGCCAACGCCTCCACACGGTTTTTTATAGGTAGTCTGATCAGACCACTATGAAGGCAAACCAGTTTACGAAAAAGCTCTTTAATATAAAATCTAGTAAAAATAAACCATTTAATATGAAATGTATTAAAAATTAGAAAGTGCTAGCAAATTTATGCCTAAAAATTTGTTTATTAGCTTGTCTTATTTACTTGTCTACCACTACAGATTCAGTTCTCAAATATATATGACAAATTCCTCTCAGTCACTTTTAAAATAGGATTTGGTTTCTTGCTCTCAAACTATTAAATTTTTAAATAGCCTGCGCAGACTACTTATAAGAAACCGTGTGGATGCTTTCTGATGTCGGAGGTGAGGATACCGCTGGGCCAATGTGGCCCATCACTAACAGTGGTGCAAGCAAGACCATTTCAGTTATAACTTTCTTTCGGGAGGAGTTTACTTATTCTCTTTTTAAACTATTTAACAATATCTACTTTATCTTGGAAAAGAAGCAGTTTTTTATGCACGTTGAAATTATAAAAGAAATCTTGATAGTAACGAATATTTTTTCAGTTTTGCTACATACGAGCTTTCAGCCATAGTCACTATGAATTTTAAAAGTTTTTTTTTTTAAATTGTAATTTAATCCTGGTGAACCTTTTAAAACGATGAGAAATTAAAACACGAGTTGGACAACTCTGTAGTAAGTTCTAGTTTTAAATTCTCTATCAGTTCATGAAATGTTTGGTAGACAGCAAAGCAGTAGCCGTTTATGCATTAATTGGAATTCTGGCGATATGTTTGATTGATTAGATAGGTCTGCAATTTCTTTCAGATTTTTTAACAAACATTTCTGAAGATGGAGCATTTTGCAGTTGGAGCAAATGCAAGCTCAAGTGATATTTAGCGTCCACCTTAAAACGATGTAAGTAGATAATTACTCCATTTGATACAAAAATTTTGATGAAAGCAATTTTTGCAGACAAAAAAATGTCCCGGATGAATGATGCAATTTAGATGCTGAGATAAAGATTTAGATGTTGAGTACGATAAATAGAACTAAATTCTTAAGTTAAAAGATCTTAAGTTGATTGAATGTATGGCAAAATCGGAAGTTAATAAATTTTTATGAAACTATATGCATTAAGCAGAATTTTATATATTCTGCTCAGAGTTTAAATTATTTTCAATATTAAATAAATAAAAAATAGAATAAATAAATAATTATAGAAACTGACTTTCAGTTAGTTACAAGAAATCACATGGCTTCGTTCTTTTGTATTATCATGTTGAATGTCATGGGGGTCACCGGTGACCGACCCTGAGTTTGTTCGTAATTCCACGGGAGTCACCGGTGACCGGCGGAGCCAAGATTATTAGAAACACATAATTCGAGTAAATTTTTAATGCTTTCTATTTTTTTATTTTATTTTTACTATCGTTACTAAAATGATTTGACGAAATTAATGCAATACATACTGAGAAAATCATTTTGGCCAGACAAGCAAGCCATGTAAAATTAGAGTGGCATTCAACATGCTAAAAAGAAATGTATCTCAATCACTAAAAGAAATAGGAAAAAAAATTGCTTCTCGAGAATCACTAGCGAAACTGAAAAAAATTGTATCTCAAGAATCACAATAAGGAAATTTTTAAAAAAATTTTGTCTCTGGAATCACTTAACGGAAAGTGAAAAGAATTATATCTCATGAATCACTTTTAGGAAATCTAAAAAAAAAAGGATATTAAAATGTTGGTAAAATTCCTAAGAATTTTGAAAGCTTTAATTTCTAATTGTGTCCCACTTTATAAAATACTTTACCTAACATTAAGTCAAGACATTTAAATTAAAAAATATATATACCGCAAACTTTTTGAAAAATTTTAATTAGTTTAAATTTTAACTTGGTTTATTGGTGTTGTCTTAAGTCCTTGACAAATAAATAATAATTGTAGCTAGCATTAAACTGGTAGTCATTATAGAAACGGGTTTTATTGTTCTTCGTTACTTATTGAATTGATGAGTTTAAACATTGGTAATTTTCACATGTCCTGCCCGACTATGTGTAACAATGAAAAAAATTTCATTTCGAGTGTCACTGAAGAAAATTGAAACAAAATGTATCTCCAAAATCACAATAAGGAAATTGAAAAAAAAAATTGTATCTCGTGAATCTCTGAAGAAAATTGGAAAAAGAAATCCAGGTATGTGAAATAGCATACCTGCCAACTTTTGATCCCTTCCATTACGATTTTTCCCAGTGGTAGTAAAATGGAATTAAAATTTCAATTGGAAGCAAAAAAATACGTTGTGTTTGAAGAAACATTAGCTGACAACCATGATAGTAACGCATATTAATATATAAGCTTAATTTTTGTAAGAATAGTGGTGATCAAAATCATTTAAAAATTAAATTTATAAAGGAAAAAATAGTATATATTTACTACCACTTTAAATATGAAAATAAAATCTCCGTTTAAATACGGGAGAGTTGGCAGGTATGAAATAGTAGGTTGCTTTACAAGGGAAATATAAAAACTGCTAAAAAACTAAAATAAATAATATTAAAGCTGCAATAATTATCTTTTAATTTTAAATTAAAAATAGTTCTCCCGCATACTATATTAATAGCACTATAGAAAATAAAGCTAATTGTGGAATTAATAAAATAATTTATTAACGAAAAATAATCTACCGGCTATTTAATAGGAAAAACTTATCACGCATCATTTTGCTCATAGCTTGTCTTAAAGAGAAAATATGCTTTTAACACTCTTTCTACGGAGAAAGTGTAATTTCATTCCTCTATTAACGCTATTCCTACATAATTCTTTTAATTTCGCGTTACAATCTAGAATAAGAAGCTGGAAAATATTTCACTATATATATATATATTTATTTAGAATCCTTTTTCAAAATTAATGACAATCAGTATATATGGAAATCAATCAATCAACAAAACAGAGACTCGATTGAAATCTAACGGATCAATTTTAAAAAAAGACGAGATTGAAAACATCTGTTTAATTTCCGGAGTAAGCAGAGAAGAGTTGAAATATTTCCAAGNTATATATATATTTAAAAAAAAACCTTAATTTAATTTTTTTTAGAAAAGAGATCCGAGATAAGACTAAATAAATAAGTGCCATAAAATTCCATTGCTTATAACTCACTGCGATATATATTTTTTTTGGAAAACTATTTTAATTCATAAGTCATGCAGGCAGGGGGGCCAACTGCTCTACTTTCTGCAAAAAATTTGATAAATTGGTAGCAAATGAAATAGTATAATTACCAGAATATGGATAATTACGCGAATTCTTTATAAGAGTAACAATGACATAAATTTAATCAAGTTGCATTTCATATCACACTTCGGATTTTTGATATGTAGCCAGGGAAAAAGGAGTTTAATTGAAATTACAGAGATAAAAATAACTAACTTTGATAAGATTTAAAAAAAAAATAACTTTGTTGCCACTAGAATGTTTTTACCAAGTGAGGCAAGTTGGTTTCTCTGCATGAAAATTGAGACAGGTGACCAAAAAATTTGCTGACTAATAAAATTCTAAATTTTATTAAACCTGTATCATAACTGCCAACTTTTCGGATTTTCCCTAAGATTTTATTTTCATATTTAAAGTGGTAGCAATACTCAGGTTACTTCTTATTAATTTTTTGAATTTTAATGATAGTTATAAATGAGCTTGACCACCACTACATATAAATAATTATAATAAATATATAAAAGCATAATAATCCCTGCGCTAGCGAATTTCATCAAAATATAAGCATATTTTTGAGTCACATTGTTTTTCATTTAATGTTTAACAACCACTCTGAAGATCCATTCTCGGAAACAGTGAAAGTTGGCAGGTATGCTGTATATCCGATTTATTTAAATTCCGAACTAAACTGAACTGTATAAAACATCTGGACACCTGAGGCCGCTTGCTACCCTTTTCCCCATTCATCTTGAGCTTGATCTTTGTGGTGCTCCGATGAGGTTGATTCAAATTGCGAATTAAGAGGAAACCATCAAATTAAAAACCTGGTAGTAAAGTTTTGATTAAAAAAGTTTTAATTTTATTCAAATAGTTACCAAATATAACCTGATGCCTTCACCAAATGCTTTGTCATTTATAAGATGTGGTAGTTATAGATGCATTATTTCTTTCTGAAATAGACTGACAGCAAAATATTTTAGTTACCACTTTTTATTTACTAGTAAAATATGCATGACGAGTCTCACTCGTCTAATGTACCCAAAGGGTTAAAAGAAATTAAAAGTATCAACTTTTTATAACATTTTTGTCATTTTACTTTTTAAAGTGAATACCTAATACCTAAATGATCTGATTATCCACAATAGTCGCATTTGGCATACCAAAGCCAATCAAAAGTTTCAGAAATAATTGTCAGCTTTCAATTTTTCATGTTACAGTTATGAATCTTTGACTCACAAATTAGTTAGCAAAATAAAAAGAAAATATATGTAAAAAAAATTAAAATTATAAAGCCAGGATGAAGAAAAAACAATATTGGCTGCAACTACTTCGCTGCGAAATCGTGTTTGCCGGGCTTCCAACTTTCGATGTACGCTTTTTGAAATAATTTCTCCTAGAGATAAGTTTTCATAAGTAATATGTAATACATAATAATTTTGTTTGTTCCAGGAAATTTAATTTAAAATAATTTTATTTTGTACTCTAATACATGTAAATGATTTTAGAAGTTCATAAAAAACTCCACTTTATTCCAGTTTACACGTCATGAGTCTTTTAAAATGTTGGTAAAATTCCTAACAATTCTGAAAACTTTAATTGTCTGTCATTCTCTAAAATATTTTACCTAAAACAAAGTAGAAAAATTAAAAAAAAATATATATAACTACCACTAATCTGCTATGAGAAATTTTGATAAAAAAGATTTTTTGCTGTTTTCATCGATTGGAGTAATGGCTTTACTGTGCATATCTAAATAAAAATAGTAGCCAGTATTAAACTGGTAGCTGTGATGAACTAAAAATCAAATTTACCATTATAAGAACGGTTTTTGTTGCGCTACGCAGAGTAGTCAAGTGCCGATAACCGTTCACCCCCAGATGGCGTTGTATAATCCCCTAAAAAATTTTTAAAAAAACCCAAAAATTTTAACTTAATGTATAAGTATTAAAAAATAGTACAAAAGTTAAATAATGCATAAAAAACATTGCTTTAATATTTTATTATCAACAAATTAATATTTTTTTTACATTTCAATCATTATATTATCTTTAATTTCTACTAAAATATTCAAGATATTTTTTTCAATGCTTTTTGACTCACACATTTTTTCATAACAAATTTATTATCAACGATATAGTCTTTATAATATTTTAATTCTAATATTTTGCTTAAATTTCTGACAAAATATCCCACATATTTTCGTCAATACTTTCTGATTTTTATATGTTTTTGCTGTTAAACATTTTTAACATAGAGGAAGTAAATACAAAATTTTGACAACCATTAGAAAGTTCATATGGAACGCGCAAAATAGCATCAGCTGTAGTTATAGAGATTTTATTTCTCAATTTGTCTTTAATAATATTTAATATGGAGAAACATCTCTCCACAGCTGCATTTGAAATCAGAATACTTAATAAAGCTAAAACAAGAGTCGAGCTAAGTAAACCTAAGTCGAGAATCGGGCTAAGTTATAACTTATTACATGCAACAAAGGGTTAAGTTCTAAAATTAAATCTTAATCTTTTTGTTTTGAGTGGCTGGGTGGCGCAGTTGGTTTATCGTCGGCCTTCTGAGCCCGAGTCTGCGGGTTCGATCCCCTGCCCAGACACCGGATTTGCGGCATGATTATGATTATGCGGCATGTAAAAGATCCCTGGAGTGCCTTATTGACTCTTGGCACTTCCGGCAAAATTAAAATTCCTAGTGCACTTTAGCATCCAAACAAGAATCTCGGTGCTGCCATCTAGTGTGACAGAAACTAGGCGTCCAAATTAACATGGCCAACGGTATCTCACCCATTGTGGTGGTCCTGAAAGAGTGGATACCACTTCTGGAGAAAGCACTAGGTCTGCTCATGTGTGCGTACTTGTGCAGCTCATTGGAAATAAAAAAAATAAAATCTCTTTGTTTTGATTTACATATTGATTTTCATATAACCATCTCACACATTCAGTTATAAAATTTGATATTAGAACGTAACCAAAATGAAAACTTGTAAAATTCGCAAATAACCCTAAAACAAACTCCTAATAACAAATTCCCCTAAAACACTCACTGAAGATAAAAAAATCCCCCTAAATTTAGGGGGAAAACCCCTAATCTGGCAACACCGGAGCTACAATACATATTGAATTGATGAGTTCTGACACAAATTCTCACATATCCTTCCCGGTTGTGGGTAGCATTGAATATATATGAGTATGGGTGCTCAATATAAATATACAATCCACACATATGGTAACATGAAGAGCTGAATTTATGAACCAGGTAAGAAACATTTTCAAAAATTGAAGTCAATGTAATAAGAAAAAAGAGACATACTGTAGTTTAACCCTTCAATGGGCCATTTATTTCTAGTAAAGGTTAATTAAAGTATTTTTGGAATTGAAATTGATATAAGAATAGTAATTCATGTAAGAAAAGCTTATAAAAAAATAATCTAAATTTTAAAGTATTTTCACAACGACATATTAAGAACTTATTGACTTATTTTTCGTTATTTATAAAATACACTTTAGAAATGCTACAAACTTCAAAAGGAATGATGTATTTTAGTACTCTTATACGTTTTCTTAAACTGAAAAATGGCTACCAATTTTATTCAAATGCACTTCAAGAAAGCTGAAGTTATTAACAAATGGAAACCTATATTAAAAGTGGTAAAAAAGTTCGCTATGGAAAGGGTTCAAATAAAAATGCGGTAGAAAATGAAAAAAAAAAAAATTCCGCATCACTATATATGATTGAATCAAAATTTCATACGCAACGCCTTTGTTCCAGCTTTTGCAGGGTGAGTCTTTTAAAGATGTCAGTAAAGTTGCCAAACATTCTGATAGCTTGTGGTTTTAAATGTCCCCCAATTTATAAAATATTTTGCAGAAGGCGTAGTAGTTGGCAAGATTTAAAAATTTTTCTGCAAAAATTGCTAACGAATTCAAAAGTAAAGCATTAAAGAAAGATAATTACTTTTATATTTTAGTAGTGTTACCACGTGATGACTACAAAAGAATTGCAATTGGTATCATATTTTGATTTTCCAATACGTAGTGGAGGAAAAAATTCAATTAAATTTTAGATACGAAACTAATAGTAACCTAAATTATGTTACCACTACAAAATGTTTTGTAGTGGTAACATTTTGCAGTGGAGCAAGCTAGAATTGCAGACAACGCTTCATCCAATAAGCTCTTCATATATCGTCCCATTTAGTTTACCAAAATATTATTACGTAGATAAAATTATATTCATATATAGAATTATAGACCGGAAAAAATTAACAAGAGGTAAGTAAGATTTTTATAAGCTACTGAAATATGGTAAATTTAGTTTGCAAGTAAGTATTACAAAAACATTCGAGCATCTTTTTTATTATTTTGAACTTAAACATGATTGGTTTCATTTGAAATTTTTTTAACAACTGCGAATAATTCAAATCAGCTAATATATTTTTCTCACTTTTGACAATAGAATACAAAAATATTAAATTGTTTATAATCATTCGTCGCAGGAGCCCAAGTTTGGAAGGGGTTAAATTATGTTAGCTCATTGCTCCAACAATAAATGAAAAGACGGCCTGTCTAATTCAGGAGCTCTACCTCCACACGGTTTCTTATAGGTAGTCTGCGCAGATTGTTTTAAAAGTGAACCTGTTGTGCGCATGAACCCAAATTTTATTGTAAAAAGTGACTGAGAGAAATTTATCATATATATTTGAGAATTGAATCTGAAGTGGTTGGCAAGCAAATAGAACTAACTAATCATATTCATAAATTAAAAAAAAAATTTAGACACATATTTGCTACCACTTTCGTATTTTTACTATATTTTCTATTTAAGGGCTCATTCGTATACTGGTTTACCTACATAGTGGTCTGATCGGACTACCTATAAAAACCGTGTGGAGGCTTTCAGTTGTAGGAGGCGTTGCCATTTCTCAGATTTTTTCCAGATAGTGCCCTCCCTGTTTTTAAAAATAGGGCTGCTAACTTTCTACGCTTTTTGTAAAAATGTACTCTAGTGGTAGCTAAGTTTTTGTTTCAATGTATTATTTTTTTAAATTCATTTAAACTAGAATTCCGTATCACACCATATAAATGATTTAAAAGTTCATATGCAATGGAATTCTGTTCCAACGCACTTGCAGTGAAGTTTTTAAAATGCTAGACAAATTATCAAAAATACTGGTTTTTAAATGTTCTACCACTCTTAAATTATAGTGAAAAAAGATATAAGTGGCTGGTTGTCGCTACCACTGATGTTTAAGAAAAGTAACAATTCCTTGATCACACAGCCGAATTAGAAGCTAAGCACACTGGTTGCGCATGCTCTGTTTTACCACAATAAAAAAATAGTAAAACGCTTGTGATTCCAGTTTTTATCTTCCATTTATTAAAAGATCTACTTGTCTACTAAATTACTACTACTAATCATTAGTTACTACTAATCTTACTACTACTCTTGATTATCTACTTATTTACTACTAATCTTGAACAATCTCGAGGGTAAATGTTTTAACTTTTGCCTTCAAAAGCATATTTGTATTAAAGCTAGGGCCGTAAGGGTAGGCAAACTGGGTAACCTCCCAAGGCCGCTAAAATTTTGGTCTGCCAAAAATAGTTTTCTTACATTTTTTTTTTAAATATTTGTTAAATCTCGGATTTATTTTTACTATTCCTTGAATTCGTAATTCATAATATAATTTTCATATTTAATTCTGAATTTCATTTCAGTTAAAGTTTCTTTATATCAGGAGAGTAATTTTTAAAATAACAACATGAAACTTTGTCTACTTTCAACTTTTATGGTCATAGACATTAATTGTTTTAAAATTTCTACTGTTACCGATTTGTCAGTGTGAGAGAAGGGTAATAACTAATAATTGCTGCCGAAAATAAAAATCAGGGTTTTAATGATTTGAAAATATTTAATTAATGAAATTGATTTGAATCGCATGATTTTTTAAATCACAGATTTAATTAAAATATATATATATAATTTATACAATATATTATACTTAATTCTGTGATAGTAAACCATGGACATTAAATTTCATTGATAATTAATGTTTTAATCATAGAATTCAGAAAAAAGTTAGTAAAATTAAGAAACAAAATCTCTCTTATTTTTAAGAGCTTAAATGTAGATAAGATTGTAACATTTAAAGTGTAACTTTTCATTATTCATTTCATATTTTAATGTGCTCATAGTAGTAAAACAATTTGCTGTTTTATTAACGATAAATATACTTCAGTTTGACCCATTTTATTTTATACACATTTATTTCAATACAAGTAATTTTGAACTTATTAAATACCTACTTTTAAATAAAGAATTATTCTGCCAAAAATAGCTTATTTTTGAAAATATTTTCCGATGGTTACTTGTCTTCCAGGCCTGAAAGCGAGACGGAAAAGAGAAAATACTGGTAGGAGAACTGTTTCAATATTACATAATATTCGGGAGGAGTTAATCCATTCTGAATAGTAAGCAATTTACTGTAATTAATTTTTCGAGACGGAGAAGCAATTCAATATAAAAATTTTATTCGTTAAAAACAATTGGTAGTTATGGGTTTTTATTATTCCCGAAAAAAGCTAAAAAATGAAATTTATTTATTACCAGTTTTTACAATTTTCCGTCTTGATATATATATAAGCTTTCATCCCTGTTGTCTTCGCAATTCATTTATGTTTCTAATTTGATAGATAAAATAAGTGTCTTTATTCATTCAGTAATTATTTCGCATTAATTGAATTGTTATATCAACCTTTTCATTATTAGAGGTATAAAGATTTTAGTTGTAGTATTATTGTTAAACAATATCAAATGTATTATTTGTGCATTTTGTCTGATCTTAGTGCAAAAAAAATTTTTTAAAAAAAATATGCTTAAAATTTAAACAAAGTCAAATGTTCAATATATACTTATATCAAGTATTATTCATACATTACGTCAGATCGATAAGCACAAAAACTACTTTAAAAAATATGTTAGAAATTTATTTTTAAAAAAAATCAAATGCTTAATGTTTTAAATCAGATGCTTAATGTTCAAGTTTTATTTTTACATATTTTCAGGGCGTTAAACGAAAAAACAACTTTTAAAAAAATCTATTTGAAGTTTTAAAAAAAAATCATTGGCAAAATGGGTTTTGTTTTGGGTTTGATGGCGTGCGTATCTTATTTGGACGTCATCACACTTTTCAACTGTGTTCAAGAGTAATAGTAAACAATGCGCATACGTCGTCATTGCATGTGTTGCGATGACGACCGCTGCTGTTCGATATTTTTTTAGAATTCTTTTTTTTCACTTTTTTTGTTATACTCTAAGTTGGTAAATCACAAATAAAAAGGGTCCCAAACTGATTGACACAGTCCCAAAGATTACAGTTGAAGCAAAAAAAGAAAAAAAAACCTATGCCAAAGCCTAAATTTTCCAGGGCTGAAAAAGCCAAAGAACGTAGACGAGAATACCTTACGCGTTATACACAAACGGAAAAACGAAAGGATTCCGTTCGCAAACGCAAGCATGAAGCCCGTCCCTCACAAAAGTACTATAGTGGTTGAGAGAATTGAACAATACCGAGGAGCGAATGGTGGCTCTCCGAACCTCTTTCATGCGAATACGAGAACTGGGTGTTGATCACCAGTTAGGGATAAAAGGATCCATTGTCAGCGAACCCAATGACTTGCACAAGACCGTAGACTGTCTTCCACGCAATATAAATTATTCATTTACTATTAATGTAAAATTGGAAAAAAAAGCCCATTTCATGTATAAACTAGAGAATCTAAAACGGGTGTATGATGCAGCTTACAATCTCCTTCAAACACCATTGTACCAATCCGAAAATGTTAATATTGATCTCGATTGACTGTTCAATGTCTGCTCAATCATCAAAAGAATTTACACAGAATGTGTCTGAGCCGCATTCAAATATGTCTGAGAAATTATGTACTGAGCAGTTCAGAATTAACAGTTAAGGATGTTCACGATAAAAACCTAATAAAGTTGCTTTTGCAAAAGCAAAAACTAATTAAGCAGCAACTATTTTGCTAATGGGTCACTTGTGATCGCCTTGCAGCGTTAGCAATTTTTTTTGAATGTTTTGGTATTTAATTGAGCAAAATAAATTTCAAGAATTGAGTGAAAAATTCTGACAAACACTTTTTGATTTCATAATTAAGACAAGTTAATTTCAGCTTCGAAAGTAGTATGTTTACGCAATAACTGCTTGAAAGAAATCATAACTCCCTATGCTGGCTTACAAAAAACTTGCCTCTATTGATACTAAAAATGGCGATTTTAAATATTTATGCGAAATATTTGATCTTTTTTTCTCCCGTCAAAACTTTTTTAAAAGTTGGATTCAGGGCTCATTTTTGCCTACAAATTGCAACAAAAATAATTAATTATGGGCTTCATCGGAAATTTTTTTTTAATTCTCAATACTACAGCTATTGCACTTATACAAAGGCTTGACTGAAACATATCATCATAACACTTCACAGAAGAAATATATGAACAATATTTCAAAATTTTATAAGTTAGGCGTTCATTTTTTTTTACCAACTGTATGTTTAACCCCTTGGGAACGGTTGATTCAGAAAAGCATTCGTACAAAATCAGAATCAAGTTGTAATTAAATAAAAAACGGTAACCTAAATGTAGCCGTTGCTAATTTGACAGATTTACTTTGCTCTTACTTTAATTATTGTTAGCTTAATCATATATATAATCAATGTTAGTTCAAAGTATAACTGAATAGTTTTATTTTGAACAAAGTAATGGTGAATTAAATAAATCAAACAATTATAACTCCACCCACAAATAAACTGCTAAAGAATTACTTTGATTACCAGTTTTATCTTTTTATCCTGATTGATAGAGTTTTATGCTGGCACGTATTTGTGACAGTCGGCGCGAAAGGGTTAAACTTCATACAAATTACAAATGAATATGTGCGAGAAAATAATACGAACACTTCTATGCTAACTCTATGGATCCGTGGTGGCTCAAGAAATAGAGCGCTAGCTCCCCAATGAGGTGAACCGGGTTTGAATCCCTTCGATGGCTGGTCGAAGCAAATTCCGAACCCATCTAGCAGTTATGAACTACTCGGCTCACTCAATAAGCTTTATATATATGTTTGAGCCGTGGTTGCTCAGAGGATAGAGCGTTCGCCTTCGAATGAGGTGAACAAGGTTCGAATCCCAACGATGTCTTGTCGATACGAATTCCACCCCGGCTCACACAGACCATAGAGTCGCTGACGTAAAAATATCCTCTGTGGTAGACGGATCATGGGTTAGAGTCCCCTTGCCGTTAGGCTTACCGAAGGCGGTTTTGGCAGTCTTTTTACTCCATGCAACGCAAATGTGATTAGGTTTCATCAAAAAGTCATTCACAAAGGCAAATTTCTCCCTATACTTCATTCAGGAGTTCCCTTGTCTTCTGGAGTGGGTTCAAAATTACAAGGCTACGAAATTCAACATGGGTAGTCATAAACCTAGAATGAGGTCGGCCACTCAACGACCGTCGTAAAATTGTACTAACTTGATGTAAACGTTCTTTTAGAAGAAAATGTTTTAGAATATTTTTCACCGGAAAACTGTCGTCACCATTAGAAATATCACTCTTGAAGTGTTTAGAAATTATGTCATTTTTATCCAGGCTAAATTAGGATCAACCAAAATGAGTTCTGGAAATTCACGACATGGATGCCTCAGGAGATTATAAATATAAAGAGTGGTAGAAACTCAATTCATTTTTTTATTATTATTATCTCTTTAATTATTCAGTCGTAACAACCATTATGACTTACATTGCAAATTATTCATATTTAAAACAAAAACATTTGCATTTACTTTCAATAGTAAACTTATTTTATTTTATTTTATGACCGCCGTTGAACAGTCGACCCAATTTCAATAGTAAACTTAGAAAAAAATGCTCGAGAAATTTATAATGTAAATTTATATTCTCTTTAATTTATATTAATTTAATTCTCTTTAATTTATATTAATAAAATTTAAATTTTTTTTNTCACCATTTACTACATGGGGAGTCTTCGGCCGACGAGGATCGAACCCACGACCTCTTGGATATGGGCCCACCGCCCTACCGACCAGGCTCTCCCGGCCCAATAGTAAACTTAGAAAAAAAATGCTCGAGAAAGTATCTTTAATTTATATTAATAAAATTTAAATTTTTTTTAATCACCACGTTTTTCCTTTTTATTCGCCCGTGGCAACCCTGTTCAAAACCACATTTCTGTTTTAGTATTACTATAATTCTAAATACATTCTAATTAAAAATCACTGGTATTAATCTTACACTATCTTAAAAATGGCTACGCTTTGAAAATGGCGCAAGACATCAATTTAGAGAACAGTCAAAGTTTCTTGAAAATAAAAAGCGTTTCCTTGTTTTTAATTTTTTTTTCTTCTGAGGACCAACTTTAAATGAAATCTCTAACACTGCGGAGGCAAGAGTTTTTTTTTTCAGATCTTGAAGATCTTTTAAAAGTGAAAAAAACAGCTTTTGGAAAAAATAGACACTCTTTGTTCTTAATTTGTAATTCGTCTGAAAATTCTTTTTTCATTTTTTAACTGTCGTTGAACAGCCGACCCGATTTTTGGGTTTACGACAGCTAATGTTCAACTCCGTAGCCTTGTATCTTTGAACCCAATCCAGAAGGAGAGGAAACTCCTGGAGCAAGCATTGGGAGAAATTTTCCCTCATGGAGGATTTTTTGATTGAACTAACCCTCATTTGTGTTACATAGACTGGAAAACCTCCAACCGTAAGCCAGATGGCAAAGGTAGTCTAACCCACGATCCGTCTACCACTGAGAATATTTTAAGCCAGCACTGTGGTCTTAGCGAGCCATCTGAGGAGTTCGCATCGACCAGCTATCACTGGAATTCAAACCCGGACCCCCTGTTTGGAATGAGAACACTCCATCCTCTGAGCCACCACGGCTCAAAAATTTATGATTGTAACATACTCGTCACTCGAAATTACAATCAGTATCAGTAAATAAAGGCAGAGATGCCAACTTGCTCCGGACAGCAAATATATATCTTACAGTGGTAGTTTAGTAATTGTGATTTTTGATTTAACAAATTCAATTTAGTAGATTTTTATCCACCACTATATCTAAATAATTCGTAGGCTAATATAATTCACCACTTTATTGTAATTATATCATGCTTAACCTATTAAAAAGCAAGCAAAAAGTAACATATTTGCAAAATTTACTTTGCAATTATTTACGGTTTAATTTATTATTTTGGCGAGTCCGGAGAAGTTGGCATCTCTGTAAAGGTGAGGAAAAAACTTGACAAAAACGCAGAAGCCGGGAGAAGAGAAAAAGTTGAAAAACAGAACAAGAAAATACACAGTTACCAAGAAAAGAATCAAGGTAAAATGCATTTCTACGCATAACGGAAAGGTGGAGACGATCTACTGTCGTTAGAAAGGGAATCGGCATTCAGATGAATAAACCAAGATTCCAGGGTATCAAGACGATCTCATATGAGTGGGGTGGAAATTATTTTAACACTATGCGGTCCGCATATATTTAGTGATAAATTTACCATGTAACCGTTTCCGAGTAACTTGCTCCGCTTTGTAAAATAGTATTTTCTAGTGGTAGCGAAATTTAAGTTACTTTTAGTTTAGTATTTTTCATTATAAGTAATATTTTCACCACTAAATATCAAAAATTATAAGTATAATATAAAATGCAACCGCAAAGCATCAAACTATTGGTTATCATATTAAAAAGTAGGCGTAACTATCTTTCTTTAACGAATTTTACTATATAATTTGCTACCACTTTATTAAAGCTATTCCAGATAGCGGAGCAGTTGGCATCCCTGTACTCTATTGTCCCTTGACAAAATGTCACATGAATATTAGGTGTTGTCACCGGCCAACTAACGTTTGGTTTTCACGTGACAACACGTTGGTGTCACCGGACATGAAAGTGTTAAAATTATCGAGACTTTCGGCCACTGTGTTTTTCATTTTTGTTCTATTTTTCGCATTTTTTTCCCTTTGTTTTTTTTTTACTTTCTACTTTTGTTTCTCACCTATATTTTTCCATTTTTTGCTGGAAACTTAACATTTATTTCTTCAAATTATTTTTGCTTCGTTACATTCACGTCTGTCAAGTCTTGAAAATGGGCACCTATTTTTAATGCGCTTGAAACAATGTTACAGTTACTTGCATATTTTTCAAACGAATGAAGTTTTCAGTCGGGTAATTTCTCACCACTACAATTTCTTTTGCATTATTTATTTAACTAATCTTAAATTTTGTATTCAAAAACTTAATTAAATTAGAAATAAAAGTAAATTTACAGAATACTTGATCCAGGAGTTCCCTTGTTTTCTGGATTGGGTTCAAAATTACAAGGCTACTACATTAGTAGCCGTAAACCCATAATTGGGTTAGCTATTAAATTATTGTTGTAAAATGAAATCATGCATAGGGGATAATGTAATCGCCTTCCAATGAGATGAACCGGGTTCAAATCCCGGCAAAGCACCCCGCTCTCAGAGACCACAATGCTGACGTCAAACATCCTCAGGGGTAGACGTCATGGGTTACATTATTTGTAGGTTACAGCTTGCAATCAGGTGAACAGTGAAAGGTTTTCGTGGTTTTCCTTTCCGTGTAACGCAAATGCGGGTTAGCTCCATCAAAAAGTCCTCCACGAAAGCAAACTTCTCCCAATACTTGATCCAGGAGATCCCTTGTCTATTGGATTGGGTTAAAAATTACAAGGATACGAATGAATATTGATCGTTGTAACCAAAAAATTTGGTCCGCTGTTCCACGACGGTTATAACTTATGTACCAAGCGCAAAACTTGAACAGACATAGTCTTTAAGTTGCATAAACAAGACTACCAAATTCAGAGATGCCAACTTGCTCCGGACAGCAAATAAATATTTTAAAGTGGTAGTTCATCAATTGTGATTCTTGGTTTAATAAATTCAATTTAGTGGATTTTTATCCACCACTATTTCTAAATAATTCGTAGGATTACATANAATAAATTCAATTTAGTAATACATTAAAAGTGGTAATAAGTCTTATAAATTTAGTCTATACGAGTTCCACTACCGCTGAATGTAAACAAAAGCAAGTAATATAAACGCAAATGAGTATAAAGTCATAGCAATGATTAAAAGTTTATTTTAGCTACCACTTGAGAATCAGGCAATCATTTTTAGAATATTCAAACACAAACTTAATTTTACTTTATGTAAACATATACATTCCAAGCCTGGCCTGAAAGCGAGACGGGAAAGAGAAAATACTGGTATGAGAACTATTTCAATTTTAGATAGTATTCGGGAGGAGTTAAGCTATTCTCAACAATAGACAATACACTGTAAATAATAACATCAAGGCGAAGAAGCAATTCATTATAAAAATTGTATCCGTTAAAAACAATTGGTAGTTATGGATTTTTATTATTCCCGATAAAAAGCTAAAAAATGAAATATATTTGCTACCAGTTTTTACTCTTTTCCGTCTTGATATATATGGGCTTTCAGCCCCTTTTCTAAGCTTATAATCAAACCTACTCATTATTCGCAAAACAAATAAAAAGAAAATTATCAACTACGAAAAAATCTTATTATTCAACGAAGAAGTTCCCAAAGTCTCTAAAGCAAACTATTTGGGTATCACTATAAACTGCACCCTAAATTGGAAATATCACGTCTCTAATATACTTAAAAAAGCGACATTGTAAAAAGTGGTAGAAACTCAATTTTCTTTTATTCATTTATTATCTCTTTAATTATTCAATCGTATCAACCACTATGATTTACATTTCCTATTATTCATATACACACATTTTTGTATTTACTTTCAATAATAAACTGAAAGGATCAGCTGGAAAAAGTTACTAATTTTAATTTCTTTTAGTAAAATTTTGAAATTTATTAGTCAGCACTTTTTACAAAAATAGTCGCCTGTGGCATCCCAGCTATAATGACCTCAAAATCGACAAAATAGACGAGTGCCTTTTTAAACTCAATGCATCCTTTTTTAAAGGTGCCAAAAATTGTTCAATATGTAAATTCAATAAGTTATTAGACATTGATTTCATAGATGACAATAAAAATTTCAGCCCGATAACCGCTTTTTTCTTAAGCGACTGTGTTCTCTCTAAGCATTTCGGATAATCATGACTATCCCCACTGCCCTAGACAAACTGTGTTCAATGAAGCCCCGCTATACCGGGGGGAGGCGAGAGAGTGCACAGGGAATCTTCCCCCTTTTGTAAATTTGTAAATAGTGTAAATATTCTTTCTTTATCTTTAATTTGTTCCCTTTATTATGTATCAACTTGCGATTTATTTTTATGTATGACTCTGACTTGATTTTATCAATTATTGTTCATTCTGAGATTTAACTTAATGTTAACGCAGCACCTCCCTTCCCTTCCACCACATATTATTCAATTTAGATGAAAGAGCAGATATCCATACATGGATAGGTACTCTAAAAAAATTGATTAGATAGTTAGTTAGTTCTAAGCTTATTAGATAGAGCCCCTGGCGGGACGGATGCTGAGATAACCACCACAAATAAGTATGAGTTTCTAAGCCTCTTACCTGTGTTCCAGCGCAGCAACGACGAAACCTTGAGAAACAAGTTCTAAACAGTAAGTGGTATATGTTGTCCTGCAACCGCCAAGTCCATGAGAGAATACGATGATTGGGTACTTTGTACCGGGTACCCTTAATGGTGGGACATCCCAAGAGGCGGGTGTATTAATGTCACCTGAAAAATAAATTAATAATTAGCTAATTTTTCCTAAAAAAAATTCTGAAATAATAGATTACAGCACGCAAAATTGAAAAAAGTTTAATCCCTGAATAACTTTTGGTCAAATGATTGTATTAAGAACTGAAGCTGGATTTCAACGGTTTTAGAGCCTACTTTTAAATCTGTATAAAAAATGAAAGTATGTTAATATACTCATTTGAAGGATTTTAAGTTTATCAGCTTCTTTGGAAAATTTCTTTTAGTGGTAGCTAAGTTTGCTTTAATATATAAATCTTGTATTATTTGGTATAATTGATATATAGTTATTTTCCTCACCACTACGTGTAAATAATTCAAAAGTTTATGCAAATCCTTTGAAGCTTGCTCTGCCATCACCTCCTACAGCAAAAAGCCCTCACACTGTTTTTTTTATAATAAGTCTGCGCAGATAATTTAAAAAGTGAGCAAGTTGTGCGCATGAGTTCAAATTTTTCTTCGCCTTATTAGGGCTGGCGAGTCATACATACAATCGTACGAACCAGAATCAGGATGGAAATAAATAAAAAGTGGTAGCTAAGTTTGGACAAGGCTTATTTTTTTTATAATTTGCTTTTTTATAATTAGTTCTTTTTTCACCTTATTTCTGACAAAATTAATAAAAGTTCAAAATGTAACTTAGCAATTTTTATTTTGAATTAAGTAGTGGTATATTAACTACATCAAACTATTATTATTATTCCCCCAAATAAACTTATATAGAAGTATTTTGCCTACCAAATATATTTTTTTACCTTGATGACTCGCCCGTCTCGATGAGGTTAAAAAGTAATTGAGAGAGAAATTTATCATATATATTTGGGAATTGAATATGTTAGTGGTTGACAAGTAAAGAAGACAAACCAATCATTTTCATAAATTAAAAAAATTTTTAGACATATATTTGCTACCACTTTCTCAATTTCACTAGATTTTGTATTAAATGTCTGTTTTGTAAACTATTTTACCTTCATAATGATTTGATCGGAGTACCTAAGAGAAATAGTGTGGAGTTATAGCTTTCGGTTATAGGAGACATTGGTTTTTTCTCAAAATGAAATTTTCAGTAATTTTACTTTTTCAAAATGTTCCATGCGGCTCAATTTTTTCTTGTTTGTGTTAAAACTTTATAAATAGATACCATATATATACACTGCTCAAAAAAATTAGGAGAGCCATGTGCTCCCCTAATTTTTTTGAGCAGTGTATATCTATGCATATATATATGTATATACACTACTCAAAAAAATTAGGGGAGCACATGGCTCCCCTAATTTTTTTTAGCAGTGTATATACCATTAAAAGTTAGCATGTTTTGTTGTGTAAAAACTTAGTGAAATAAATATTTTGGCTGTAAATATTTATTTTTCATTGAAATTTTTGAAAATTTTCAGTGTAATTCCTTCAAATTTAATTTTTTGAGCTAATGCAAAATATTTAGTTAATGAATGATGCTAACTTTTATTCATAGGTATGAAACGAGCATCTTAACAAAAAATTGCACATTTATAATCATACTATTTGCGCATGGGATGTTTTTCGTTATTTTAAAAGTTCAATATTTTTAAAACTACTGAAGTAATCTGCATAAACTTTTTTACACAGATTTCTAAATGTGATATAAGTAAATGTTGTAAATTTCATAAATGCAGAAATCCCAACTTGCTCCGGATAGCAGATATATATTTTAAAGTGGTAGTTTATCCAATATCTTGGTTTAATAAATTCAATTTAGTAGATTTTTATCCACCACTATTTCTAAGTAATTCGTAGGCTTATTTAATTTACCACTTTATTAGTACTTGAGACGAAAAAAGATAGTACAAATCCTGCCTGACCCGTGGCATTCAAAGGTGATGCTCTACTGATGTCCTCTTCTCCCTTGTGATGCCGGTTATGTTGAATTGATGCTGATTATCCTGAACTTTACAAGGTGAGTGATACTGATTTTGATCTCGTCAGATTCTGGAGTAGGGAGAGATAATACTGTCAACTAGCCATTTTGATGTCTGGATTTTGAGCCCGCCATTTTGTTTTTTCAAGTCATGCCGTATCATAAAACAGCTCGTGGTGGAAAGGTCTCATTCTCTGGTCGTAATTCACCGTCGCATTGCAAAGAATCCACGTCATTAGAAGAAATCATTGCTATCTGTGGGATATCAAAAAAATACTTTCCACCAGTTGAACATGAACATATTGACGATCTCGTAGAGTTTTACACTCAGTTTGATACAGAGGAGCTGATTGGTTTAGATAAATTACTTAGCAAACTGCTCATTCAAATAAGATCAAGTTACTCTGGAGACTATGAATACTCCTACTTCCTAAAACTGACAAATGCAGCTTATCACGTCAGGTGGAAGAGGAAAAACTTTCAAGCGGAAGAAAACAAGGAGATGAATAAAAACTCCATTCAACTCGAATCAATAATGACTGAAATTAATCCAAGCACTGAAGACATAACCATGGAAAATAAAGATGAAAACCTGAATACAACACCGAATACAGAAACTGACACGGACATCAATATTAACAATAATACAGAACCACCAGCAAAGAAAAGAAAAACGAAGAAGAAAAAGCAAAATGCAGTCAAAATAATTGAAGATAATTCTACACTCATGTCTACAAACAGCTGTCCTTCTTCTAGCCAACATAACTCAACAGATGACGTCACTATCTTGCCGACAACAAAACCTAAGGAGGATACCGACAAAGTACGGGATCCGCCCAGCAAACCTGAAATAACACCGCAAGCTAGATTTATTAAGGTTTTGGTCCGTGGCCTGCCTGTGGACTTTGATACAGATGCCATCAATACAGAATTACAGAAAAACAACGTTGAAACCTTTAAAATAGTGCAGTTTAAGAAGAGAATGGGAGAGGCCTATCGGCTCCTTCCACTCTTTCTCATAATCCTAACATCAACGGCGAATCACCAAAGAATATTCGAAGTCAACAACATACAGCAGATTCCGATCAAAATCGAACGATTTCGAGGAGGTCGAGGACCTACACAATGTTACAACTGCCAAAATTATGGACATACGCAAAGCCACTGCAATGCGCCTGCAAGGTGTGTAAAATGCGCTGAAAACCACAGGTCTCATGAATGCAACAAAGACAGAACAACACCTCCAAAATGCTGTAATTGTTACAAAAACCACACAGCCAACTATACTGGGTGCGAGACCCGCCCCAGCAGAAGGAGCCCTCGAGCAACATCAAATTCAACGCCTAAACTTGCTCACCGATTAGTGTCATTAATCAAAGAATTACAGGAATTGCTCAAAAATGAAGAAGTGCTACGTCTTCTGCGGGATATCATCGGGGAAACATCTCAATCACAGTGAGTTCTATTTTTATTTCCAAGACTCTCAAGTTAAATTCACTGAACTTTTCACAGTAGACTTTTACTTATGTTAAATTAAATTACATCAAATTTTATTTTCTGAAAATATAGCCAATTAATGCATATGTATTTATCTCTTTATGCACGTTAAATTCTTTTGCAAATTCTATTGTATTTAAGGAACAATATTTCTCTAGTAAAATATATTTACTGCATTTTCTCCAAATATGTTATTTTATCATGAATCAAGGTATAATTTATCTATATTCATCAATTATGTTCTTCATTTTTCAAAAATCAATTATTGCACATATCAAATCATGTTATATCTTTATTTTAAATTAAAGTCTACAATCAATATTTCTAATGTTATGTAAAAACGTCAATTTGTCATATTGAATTTTTCATCGTTTTATTATTTCACAAGCGAACGGCTTAATTTTTTTTTTATGGCTACCACAATGTATTCGAATGAACTTCAATGTATGTCATAATTAAATATGTGCTAGTTAAAATATAGAAATTTAATTAGTGAAATATGTATCAATTTATGTTAATATTTATTTATGTCAACTTACGTATATATATGTCAAATTATGTTTATATTTATATATGTCAACTTAGATTCGATGAATCAGATATTCAAATGTTATATTTACTCAAGCAAAGTGCTTGTTTTTCTATTAGCTACCACATCGACTGCTAAATTCAAAATGTTATTACTATAAATTTTCTGTAAATTTCTAGATGTATGGGATAGGGGCTGCTAAGAGGCCCAGGTGCCCAATTTTTGTAAATAAAAGTAAAAGTAAAGTAAGTAAAGTACTTGAGACATGCTATACCATTTAAAAAGCAAGCAAAAATAGTCACATATTTGGAAAATTTAGTTTGTAATTATTTACCGTTTTTTAAATTATTTTGGCTCGTCCGGAGCAGTTGGCATCTCTGTAAATGTAGGATTAAAACTTAAAAAAATTTGTTTTCAAGGTCTCCTGTACCCTTAATTACTTTTAAAATATCTAAGTTAACCTTCAGTTCTAATCCCAGATAATTCGTTGCTAAAATGGTTTGAAGAAATTAATGCAATATAGAGCACACAAAAGTAGTTTTATTACTTACAGGGAGATGCTATAACTTGCTTTGCACAGCGAATAAATATTTTCAAGTGGTAGTTTATTAATTGTGATTAGTTATTAATTGTGTGAATTATATTTATTAATTAAAGCTCCACTTTATTACAGTTTACTCGTCATGTGGCTTTTAAAATGTTGGTAGAATTCCTTATAATTCGAAATACTTTAATTTTTTATTGTCTGCCATTCAATAAAATATTTTACCAAAAACGAATTTAAAAATTTAAATAAAAATTAACTACCAGTAATTTTTTAAGAAAAATTTTTATAAATAAATATTTTTTTTACGGCAAATTAACTTATATACTGTTGTGCAATGTAATAAGTAAATAAAAATAGTAACCAGTTCTAAACTGGTAGCTATGAAGAATTTAAAATCAAATTTACCATCATAGAAACAGTTTTTGTTGAGGTAACCCAACGCTGTCTACGCAAATTTTTAAAATGGCGAAAAACGTCAATGTGGAGAAAATCCCAAGTTTTATGAATATAAAAAGCGTTTGTGGTCTAGTTTATTAAGATTTAAAAACTTACTCCATTGCTGCATTACCTGGGCTCATAAAAATTTGCAAAAACTGAGAATAAGGCAAAGATTTCGATAATTTTCATCTAGGTAAAAAATGTCGCCAAACTGGCAATTTTTAAAAAAGTTTAATAACTTTTAAAATATCTAAGTTAACCTTCAGTTCTAATCCCAGATAATTCGTTACTAAAATGGTTTGAAGAAATTAATGCAATATAGAGCACAAAAAACTAGTTTTATTTGTATGCACAGAGATGTCAACTTGCTCCGGACACTGAATAAATATTTTCAAGTGGTAGTTGTGATTCATGGTTTAATATATTCAATTAAGTAGATTTTTATTCACCACTATTTCTAAACAATTCGTAAGCTTATATGATTCACCACTTTATATAGATCTGCCATGCTAAACCTCATAAAAACAAGCAAAATCTGTCTTATATTTGCAAATTTATCTTGTAGTTATTTACCGTTTGGCCAGACTGGAGAACCCTGTAAAAATAGCCTGGCATTCAACGTTTTAAAAACTATTTATTGATAATGTTACCAATTTACAACATTGACATGCATTAGCAGAGACGCAACATTTTAAAACAACCATCCTCTTTTTTACCACTCTCGGCTCTTGGTCTCCCAGAAAAGAACCAATAAATAATAATCGTTTGGTACGCTATCTAGTGGCTAACTATTAACTAATACAGTTGTTTCGGAGTTCCTATCCGAATTGGCTTTCTACTCCTTCATCGAAATTTATATAAATTGGAGGATGGGAAGGGTGGTGCTGTATTTAACTAAAGTTAAATCTCAAGTTGAGGTACATAATTTAGAGTCTGGGTTACATGTGAAGTAAAATCACAGTTTGATACATAAAAAAATCATACGAATACAAAAAAAGAGTTAAAAAGGTGGGGGGGGGGAAATACATGTATATACACGAGGGGAGATCTAGTGGCTAGTTTTCTTACAATGTATGCTACTACCCTACTTACTGTAACTTCCCTCTTATTTAATTTCTCTTTTTATCAATTCTAGTCTCGAATACCTAAATCATGATTGGTTAGGATCTTATAATTCTTTTTGAAAAACAATGAATTGAGAGCAATAGTTCTACCACAATATATGTTTATCGAACGTAGGCAAATATTTGATTGAGCTGTATATTGGATGAGTGCTCTACCGATATTTTTTACTTTTTATAAAGACACCCCTTACTTTCTTGTATAATAAAGATCAGCTTTTCGCGGATAGAATTTTCCGGTAGATCGAAAATACTGAAAGCGCTTTAGGTACTATTTCTAATGAAAATAAATCAAACATGGATTTTTCATCGACAGAAATTTAACGCAGGGCTGCCAACCATTTCGTTTTTTGTAAAATAATTTATAGAGTTGTAGAGAGTCAAAAGCGAAATCTTCTTGAATTTTGGCTAATTGCATAAAATAAATTGTGATGGCACTAATATTTTATAATCATTTTCTGGAAACTAATATAGGTATTTATTCCGAAGACCGTGAAAGTATCGCCAAACTACCATTGGTACCCATGGCTGCCAACTACTACGTTTTTTGCACAATATTTTATAGAACAGTTAGAGAGTCAGAAGCGAAGGCTTCTTGAATTTTGTTTAATTGCCGAAAATAATTTCTCCTGNCATACCCTCCAACTGCTACGGAATTTCCGTAGTTTCAGAAATCTTCTTTTCAGACGGTAGCAAAATTAATGTCTTAATATTTAAAAAAAATTAATTTTAGCGTAACTTGTCCACTATTACTTATAAAAGTGCAGGCCATATGTCTAGATTCTTAATTTCTGATAAAAGTTTTATGAGAGATCCATTTGCTTTAAAAATTTCTACTTTGGTTCGCTACCACTAGAAAGACTTATTTTCAAAATCGTCACGAACTTATTTTCCCAGACTTATTTTCAAAACCACAATTAACAAAATAAACATGATGATTGGGACAAGGGCCGCTGGGAGGCCCGCCAGCTCAAACATCAAAAGAAGAAGCCTGGGATTTCAGCAATGCTCATAGCTAAAAGTGGCAGTAAATGCTTCTGCTACTGTCGTCTTACGTACTGTGATAATAAAAATCTGCATACCAATTTAGTTTGCTAATACGGATACTGTGGAATTGATTTCAGTATATATGACAAAGTAAATGTGTCTTTAAGTTTCGACGTAAAGAACATTAAAGATGTGTCAAAAAGCTGGATATTAAACTATCTTTTTATACATTCCTGCTAATCATAGGTATGAGTTTTCTTCTGCGAAAATCATTTAACACTGCTCTTCATCTACCTAACTTGATTTCTGGGAATCACTCCATATTTAGAAAAAAATTTAATAACTTGTTGAAAGATATTTCTAGCATTTCCCCCCTTGCAATGTATGGAAATCTAATTTAACCTTTTGTCCCTGATGTTCCCGCTAAACCCCCTCACCTTGCTTCTTATCGTCCTTCTTTTTGTTATCTAGTTCAAACTTGTTTCTCTATCCTGATTGGTTAAACCACTTAGCACGTCTTAAGCTCGTTACTTTTCTAATGTCATTTTAGTGTTTACTGTTTAGATACCGAAGAAGGTTCTTGTCTGTAGAACCGAAACTATAGAATATCCAATTTCCACACTTGATTTGCGTTTTCTTCACATTGTTTTTGTTATTTTAGAGTACATTCCACATCACTGTGAACCTTTTACCCGACTTTTTATATTAAAGTGATAAGAAAGTGACTTGTAAAAAGCGTTACAGTAGTATATGAAAACTAAATGACAATTTATATTATTAGCCACTCTTTTCTTTCAGAAAATGCCAGCTTCTTTTTTATTTCTAGGCTTAATCACAAAAACACAAATCATTAATAGCTTATCGTGGAAAAGAATTATTAAATTCTAGACAAACAACAAACTAAGCAATGGATTTATCACTGTATATGACTTTAAAAAATTGATAAATTATCATGAAGTTAAACTCTTAATCTGTGTTCTTAACGGCTCTTAAAAACTCGATTACATGTATTCAAACTACTACGCTTTGTTTTAAAATATTTTAAAGTGTGATAGAGATTTAAAAACTAAAACTTTCAGAATCTTCGGTAATTTTGACCACGATGGAGGAGGATCGAAGTGGTGTTAAATGTGAACTTTTACATTTCTTATACGCAGTGGTGCGGAAACTTAGTTTAAATGAATAAAAAATCTATACATTAAAACATTAACTTAGCTACCACTGAAATAATTCTTACAAAAAGCGTTAAAGTCTTGCATATATACTTTAGCCGCAACTTTCATTACGTAGTTACACCAAAAATTTGTCATTATAATTATATTTGGTGAACTTATGGGGTGTCCAAAAGTAAAGCATATTTTTAGACAGGACAAAAGTGTGAAATTATGCTTAAACTTATACGCACCATTGTTGCTTTTGTTAATGAGAGCAATGATCATATCACTGCAAAGAAATGATTTCGATAAATAAAATGATCAAACATAACTATCGATGCCGCAGTGAAAATGTTTCTGCTACAGCTGTTGCAACAATAGAAACTTTGTTTTTTGTTTAGATAAACATGATCTGTATTAATAGCTCTACAAACTCCTAACTCGACAAGAAATCACTTTCCCATAAACTTTAGAAATAAAGGTGTGAGCAAGAAAAAAAAATTCTGATGATCTACTTCTGGGAAGCTAATAAGTTGTACAGGCCGTCGAACTAAATACGTTGACCTCACGTGAGCGGCATGGCATTACGGTTTTTCTCACCTCAGGGAGGAAAGATCAATCATACTCACGAGATCACGTGAGGGACACAGATTCAAGTTCAGTCACGTGTTCCCGGCACTCGAGTAAGTGGAACAGCAACATCTCGAACGTCCGAAGAATATTAATGAAATTGTTGGGAGAAAAAAAGCCACTTTCGAACAATTGCATTGTTTGCTGGTAAAAGAGAAGTTTCTGGAAGAGAGTTTGACGTTTAAAATTAGGTAAATTGCTTCGGTGTCATTAACTGTAACTGCGAAGAATAATTGTTTATTTGTCCAGCTCAGCTAATTAGGATTTTTCTTAAAATGAATTGTGATGACTTTGGTATAAGACTTAAGCCTAACTCTGAGAGTGCATCTCTGATCAGACACAAAAGATTTTACTACTACTTTACTTGCGACATTTCGTTCCATAAAAACTCTCGAGATCTGTCGTAATGGAATATGTCGTCTCGGAATTTGTCATGATGAGCAAATGACAGCTGTAACAGTGATCTGCNAAAAAAAAAAAAAAAAAAAAACAATTGAAACGTTTCCTGGAATGTTACACCTTTCTCTTGATGTATTGATGCAGAATTAACTCACGAACAATTAGTACACTTCGTAATAATGATGCTCCTTTTTATATTAGATTCAGACTACCAATCAGACCACAATTATCCGATCCGACCACTATGATGGAATAACCAATTTACAAAAGAATCATTTAAGTATAAATCCAATAAAATTAAGAAAGTGGTAGCAAATATATCTCTATTTTCTTTTTAAATTTATGAATATGATTTGCAGACGGAAATGTGTAGGGGTCAGGGAGCTGGCCTTGCATCAGAAAGGTTCTGGGTTCGAATCCCGGGCAAGGCATGGATGTTCTTTCATTCTCTGAACTATCTGTCCTAACTGTGGGAGAAACGCTGGACCACCTAATATGTTTTCTCTGAAAGAGTGGTTGACAAATCTGCCCTTCATATACCTGTATCATTCTCCAGGTGGGCATTAGAAAAACAATGAATATGATCGGCTTGTCTTATTTACTTGTCAACCACCACAAATTCAACTCTCAAATATATGAGATAAATTTCTTCCAATTACTTATAAAAAGGGAATTGGAAAAAAAATCCAATTACTTATAAAAAAGGCTCATGCGCACATCTGGTTCACTTTTGAAATAGTCTGAGCAGACTACTTATAAAAAAACCGTGTGGAGGCTTTCTGATGCGATGACTATATTGCAACCTGTTTATTAGTTTTGACAAAGGAGACAAATTAAGTAGTAAAACTTGTAGCATAGGAATAATTACGCCCTCGCTTTTAAAGTGTCAATACTGCAATAAAGTTGCATTTCATTTGTTACTTTGTTTGTCACTATTTCATCTGTTTTAAATGGTTAAAAAATTACTTAAAACGAAAAAAACTAAACTAAACAATACTAAATTATCTAAAAATAACTTTGCGTAGAATTTGTTTATTTGTTACTAAAAGTGTAACAAGTTGGCATAGCTGATATTTAACTAGCAGGTAATTCATATCTTCCTCCTGTTTACATCAAGTTGATGCGCTTTATTACTACGCCTTTTCAGTCAAGACTGTCCATTTTGTACGCTTTTGTAGAAAATTATACGAGTGGTAACTAAGTTAATGTTTAATCTATTATTCATTTTACTCATTTAAACTTATTCTCTTTAGCTCTACATATAAATAATTTAAACGCTCCTATTCAACACCATTTTTTTTTCATTTATTTCATGGTAAAGTCCTTAAAATGTTCTCAAAATTACCAAACATTCTGAAAGCTTTAGTTTTTAAATGGCTACTACTCTATAAAATATTTTACAAAAAGCGTAGTATTTGGCATCCATATTTAAAAGGTTGGTTGAATTGTTTTAAAAAGTAATTAATGTTTGGGAAGTAATTATACTGATATTTTAAAATATTTTCCGTATCGATCGCTTGGAACAACAATTGGAGTTGTTATTTTCAATCTAAGATTTCATTTTATTAAAAAAAGGTAGTTCCACTCTATTAAATATATTAGTTGTATTTAATTTATAATTAAATCTGAGTCACAAAATACAATGTGTTTTTTGAACAGCTAAATAACATGGGGAAAAAACTAGTATAAATAAATAATACTACCATTTTGTTCATATGCTTGTTTTATATACACAGTTGTTTTATTTACCACTGTTGACTAAAAATGCTGAGTAATAAAATTCAAAATGATGTTTAAAAAAAAATTAGTAAACTTTTTTTTATCAAGATTATTCCAGTTTATTGAAAGAGAATGCAAAAAATGTTTATGTTTTAAAGGTGAATAGTTCGAAATGTTATGCAAAATAATGAAATGTAAATAGTAGTTACGATTGAATAGTTAAAGAGATTTTAAATAAATAAAAGTGAATTGAGTTTCTACCCATTTTTTACATTTATAATCGCCTGTGACATCTCTACATATACACCACTTTATTAGTTACTCAGATAAATGTTCATTAGACAAGAGTTTTATTTGAGGAGAGTATTCGATTAACGTTTTTTCAAAATAACATTTTCTTTTCAAACGCAAAATATTTCAATCCAATGGGATGCATAATTTTAACCATTCGAAAAAAAAAGTGGTAACACAAGTGTTCCATGACTATACTTTCAGAGATGCCAACTGCTCCGGACACGCCAAAATAATTAAATAGTGGTAAATAACTACTGAGTAAATTTTGCAAATATTTGACTAATCTTGCTTGCTTGCTTGCTTGTTTTTTAAAAGGTATAGTATAACATAAGTACTGTAAAGTGGTGAATTATATAACCCTACGAATTATTTAGAAATAGTGGTGGATAAAAATATTCTAAATTGAGTTTATTAAACCAAGAATCACAATTCATAAACTTCCACTTGAAAATATATATTTGCTGTCCGGAGCAAGTTGGCATCACTGTACTTTGAAGAAAGAGAGTTCAATCTATATATTAACACGTTGAATGCCACGCTAATTTTACATGACTTATCGTCTGGCCGAACGGTAAATAACTACGGTACGAACGGTAAATTTTTAAATATTAAACAGATTTTTCTAGTTTTTAAAAGTTTTAGCATGACATAACTGTAATAGGTGGTGAATAATATAAACCTACGAATTTTTTAGAGATATTGGCGAATAAAAATCTACTAAATTAAATTTATTACACCAAGAACCACAATTAATAAATTACCACTTGAAAATATTTATTCGCTGTCCGGAGCAAGTTGGCATCTCTGTGTATATAAATAAAACTATTTTTGTGTGTTCTATATTGCATTAACTACTGCTAAACCATTTTAGTAACCATAATAATGGAAAAAAAATAATTAAAAAATTTTAATTTGTTTTTAATAATCTTGGCTTCGCCGGTCACCGGTGATCCCCCATGGCACTCAACCTGTTAATAACATGAATAAATGTTGTATCTGAAGGTAAATGACAGATCTTTTTTGAGTTTAAAGTAGTAAGAAACAGAACTTTCAAAAAATGGAAAACCTGCTCATTTTTATTAAGCTTATCTCAAAACAGCATCGCTTCTCGAGGAAACTAACTATACCATCTTGTAGGCATATGCATCTACTAACAACGAGGGAAAGAAAAATCGATGAGACATAGGCCCATTTTCATGAGAAAAAAAATTACCAAATTTGAGACAGTACAGTAAAATTATAGATCTTTCACTTAAAAATGAGCTCAAATTAAGAAAATTTATAGGAACTCTATCTGTAATTAAAGAATATAATTATGGAAGAAGAAACACTGACGGTTTATGCCACAAAAATTCTGATAGAAAAGCATAGTTTCTAAGCAATGTATTAGTCCGAAGTGTTGTTAGGAATGAACAGTAAAACAAAAATTCTGTTATCTATCTCTTAATATTTTCTCATTTCTTCGTGTAATTTAGTGTATTTTATAACCGTCTTTCAACAGTTGATTCTTTTTTGGGGGGAGGGGGTTACAATTACGAATGCTCAACTTCGCAGTCTTGTAGTTCTGAACCCACTCCAGAAGACAATGGAGCCTCTTGGACTAAGTATTTGGAGAAATTTGCTTAACGAAAGACTTTTTTATGGAATCCCCGCATTTACGTTCCTTTAAGAGCATTCCTTCCCCGCATTTAAGTTACTTTAAGAGGAAAATCACGAAAACCTCCCATAGCTAGCCTAAAGGCAAAGGGGTTCTTTTCCATGATTCGTCTACCACTGAGGATATTTGATGTCAGCACTGTGGTCGGTACGAGCCAGGTGAAGAATTCGTATCAACCAGCCATCGCTGGGATTTGAAAGTGGTTCACCTCATTGGAAGGCGAAGGTTTTATTCCTTTAGCCACCATGGCCTTAATTTAGCTGATAGATGTCTGAGATTTACTTGAATGGTGTTTATATCCTTTCACACTTTGACGTCAGTGGAGTTCATATACGTTTCGAAATTTTTACGGCCCATGACTGATCGGTCCAGGACTATGCAGTTAATAACCTGTGGTATCTTGGAGAAATGATTGCCAACAATAACAATGACCTGGTTATTAAATGTATGAGTAACTGAACGCATCAATGTTTTTCCTTCGATAATTATAAATTTTAATTACAGATGAAGTTATCGCAAAATTTCTTTATTTTATCCTAATTTGAGACTCCCGGTGGCTGAGCGATAGCGCGTCGCGCTCCCGTGACACAGGTCCTGTGTTCGATCAGCGGGCCGGGCAGGGCTGAGCCAGCTTTTCATCCCTTCACTGGGTCGATAAATGTGTACCAAGCATGCTTGACAACTAAACACCGGAACATCTGCTCCTACACCTCAGAGCCCAAGGTCAAGAAAACTGAGATGGGCACAGTTGGCCCTCGCCCTCTATGGGATGTCGCGCCACTGAGTTTATTTTGAAGGGGCTGAGTTTATTATCTTATTTTGAAGGGAGGTGATCCTTCATTAGTGTCTCAAAAAAGAGAAGGAATGTGATTTCTAATACAGCATTTGAGTGTCCCCTATTGCAATTTTTATCTAATGCAAATGGCACGAGGTCGCATTGAGTATTTTTTTTCACGTGTTAGTTGATGCATTTACCTACAAGATGGTATAGTTAGTTTTTTTAAGTGGTGATGTTGTTTTAAGATAAGCTAAAAAAGATACAGATTTTTTNTGAAAGGTGAAAGTTGGGGTTCAGTATCTTTTACTGAGAGAAAATTAAAATGAAGTAGTGAGATTGAACAAACAAGTTTGAGAGAGAGAGAAGAGGTTTTGTGGCAGACTGCCTCGCCTCCCTTCGAGGTATTACCCCGAGCTTCACAGGTGCACAGTAGCCACATAGCCCCAGGGAAAAGGGGAAATACATAATAAATGCGCAAAATTATTTACAAGTATTTACAGCTATTTACAAAATTTACGGGACAAAACTCCGTCGGATAGGAAAAAGGCGGTTGCCGGGCTATATTTTATGTTGTCTTTGATGAGCTCAAAATCAAAATTTTTGAAGTAATTGCACGTATGACAAGAGAGTGCATCTCTGAAGAAACTTGCACATAGTTCAGCTATGTGCTCATCTATTTTGTTGATTTTTAACTCTCGTCTTAGATCTCTCATTCTCATGGATCTGGTTTTTTCCATGTAATTAGAGGAAATTTGAGATATATATTTGAGAATCGAATTTGTGGTGGTTGACAAGAAAATAAGCAAACCATTTATATTCTTAATTTAAAAAAATTTTTAGGGATATATTGTTACCACTTTCTTAATTTTACTACATTTTGTATTAAATGGTTCCGCAGAAAATAAGTTTACTTTCCGTTCGTCGCTTCCCGTTGTATATATATATTTACTTTTACCAAAGTTTAAATTCATCATATCGTTTTTCTCGTGTATATATTTAACCCAGACTCGATTATTTTATGCTAATTCATTGACTTTTACCTTTATCACTTGATAATCGAGAATCTTTTCTTGGCCCTTAAAAGGGCCTTTTATATACTCTCGCACGCTTGTTTCCCGATGTATATATTCTTGTATTCTTAACCAGTGTTTATTTTATTACCCTGTTTATCGTGTATTTTAGCTAACTTAGACAGCGTTCTATTACGCTCAACCCATTGTTTAATCATTGCTCTATTCAACAGGTATACGCTTGCGTAACCTCTCTAACACCTTTCCTCCCTTATTCTACATTCAATTTTAGATGAAGGTGTAGATAGCCATACGGGCTAGGAACACCGTAAGACATAGTTTATATCAGTAAATAAGTTTACCTTTCAGTATTTGTATTATTGTATTTAACCCAGACTGCGGTTTTCTTCGCCTATTATTTTTCGATTAAGCAATGTTTCATTTTTATATCTCACGCTTGCGTTAACTTCTAATCCCTCTTTCCTCCCTTATGATAATTAAATTTTCGGTGGAGATGTAGATAGTCCTTCGGACTAGGGACACTGAATAAATAAGATTAAATCGGTAATAAGTTTACCCTCATGATGGTCTGACAGGACATTCTTTAAGAAACGGTGTGGAGGCTTTCAGTTATAGGAGGTGTACAGAAAATGAAGTTTGTTTTCTAGGGGAAAATTGCAGATTTTTTTACTGGTATCCTTGAAAAGGAAAGAAGACCATTGTCATTTCACTCTGCCAAATTAGAGATTAAAAGAATATTCAAACAATCGTTTGGCGATGCAGCCTTAATTTCCTGCCGGAAGATGTGCTTTCTCTGTGAAGAGACTCATCTCGTACTTTTGCCGTATCAAATTTTAGACATTCGACCAGACATGGCTGTCTTCGAGCCTATTTGCATCGTTGACTCACCTCAGCGTAGTTTTTGCGATACTGGACAGAACATGACTGTGGCTCATCTCGACGAATACCCTGTTTAGAGGGAATTGATATGTACTGTGAAAAAGTTTTGGAGAGACCGTATTCAAATGACGTGATAGCCAATAGACTGGAAAATGTAAAATAAATAACTTTTTCTTGCTTCAGTACCAGCAATTTTGAAATCCTTTTATAGGATTGCAATATTTACAATAAGAATGCTTTTTTTTTTTAATTATAGTAGTATTTAAATTAAAGATAAGTCCTTACGCTCAATTCGGTCATATGCAAAATTTTCATGGTTAACAATTATAGAAACTTAAACATGATCTTTTAAATTATGCCTACAGTTTTTTCCGGTGTAAAATCTTCGAAGTCATTAACTGCTAAAAGAAAGATTGTTTGCATAGAACTAGTATAGAAGTGTTTGATATATCTTATTCAAGCCTTGTAGAAGCTTGGTTTTGTTTAATCTGAATTAATATTTTCCTTTTTAGTTACCACTTGATCCACCCCCTGTCCCAAAAGAAAGAAGACTATCAAATTATTTTTAGTACTCAACTATGTATTTTTAATTTACAATCACGGGTACCTAAAGAAAATAATTCCCATAATTTCTCTCCGTTGGAATGGAATTCCTTTTCGTTGAGGGCAATACTGTCAAACTCAATACTAACAACCATCAGTACTGAATGACTGGGGCACGCACAAGCCGCCTTTGAGAGACGACCATGTACCGATCATTTTGCAGGGTTGCCAACTACTACGCTTTTTGCATCATATTTCATAGAGATAGAGTGGTAGACGATTAAAAACTAAAGCTTTCAGAATTTTGGTAAATTTTCTAACATTTTAAAAACTGCACTACGAAAAAGCTGAAACAAACTGGCGTTTCATATGAAGTTTTAAATCATTTACATGAATGGTGAGTAAAATAACTTTAAGTCAAATTTATAAAACAAAAAAAATCACACATTAAAACGTTTACTTAGCTATACGACAGAAAGTAAAAATTTCGCGGAAAGTGCAGAAAATCGGCAGCTGTAAATCTGAATCTGGGTGGGCTTCCATTTGCCACTATGTACCAACCCTCAGCTCTTCACAACATCTCAGCCTAACACATCCAAAAAGAGAGAAGGCCTCAGTACGGGTTACCATAAACAAGAAATTTGATCATTTACTAGTCCAAACGTAATGTCATCCTTCTTAACCCCCACTGCGCAGTTTAGTAACCCAAAAGTAATGGCATCTTCCTTATTTTTCCTCCTCTGACGAGTTCCTTATGTTCGTTGCGTCGGACTACTAAATTCTACTGTGCTGAAACCTTCTCTCTTTTAAGAGGTATTGCTCAGCCAGTGAGTCTTCGCTGCTCACATAAACGCAGATTTAGAGATAGCAAAAATATTTTTAAAAAATTACAACTAATGAAAATGAGCAATTTTATACTACGTAGTTCATGTTGACATTTCTTGAATTTGTCAATATGAATTACGTGGATGTGACATTTTTGTTGCGAGAAAATATTTTAGAACTCATGTCTTCAAATTAAATTTATGTAATATACACGTAAAATGGAGAATTATTTTTAGCTTGGCGCATTTAAAAAAAAATAATAAATAACTTACACTACTTTACGAAGCAGAGAACTTTACGAATTTTTCACCTTATTGGTCACTAACAAAATATTACTTCCCATTGGATTTCTAAACCAGGTAAAGTGGTCTAAAAAAATTGCAATCGGAATATTGTTAACTCATCAATTTTTATTGCTAATTGTATATATTTTTCATCTGTGCATAAATGCTATCCATTCTTTAGTGTATTTTATTCTTTGTAATGCTTTTTCACTTGTATTTCACTTACCTTTTTTACTCAATCAAAATTTCCGACGTTTCCCAATAATTTGACAGAGCGCCATTCACTCTTTTCGAGAATGGATTTTCCAAGTGGTAGTAAAACAATTACCGAAAAACTATCTTCCTCAAAAATATATTTATATTTTAATCAGGTTGAAATTCGCTATTGTAATGAATAAAATGCTTTTATATAACGCNTGGCAACATTCACTCTTTTCGAGAATGGATTTTCCAAGTGGTAGTAAAACAATTACCGAAAAACTATCTTCCTCAAAAATATATTTATATTTTAATCAGGTTGAAATTCGCTATTGTAAAAACTAATATGCTTTTATATATTTGTTATAATTATTTACATATAGTGGTGGTCAAACTAATTTAAAATTATTATTATAATTCAAAAAGTTTAGTCAAATAACATGAATTTCGCTAGCACTTTAAATATAAAAATAAAATCTTCCGGGAAAACCGGAAGAATTGGCAGCTATGCACTCCATTTTGCGCCCTGTAACTTTAACTGTTTTCATGTATATTTTTCTCTTTTATTTTCAAGATGGATAAGAAAAAGGTCGCAACTTTACCTGTTTTCATGTAAATTTTTCTCTTTTATTTTTAAGATGGATAAGAAAAGGGTCGCTACTTTAACTGCTTTCATGTAAATTTTTCTCTTTTATTTTCAAGATGGATAAGAAAAGGGTCGCAACTTTAACTGTTTTCATGTAAATTTTTCTCTTTTATTTTCAAGATGGATAAGAAAAGGATCGCAAGGCATCAGATGCCCATCTCTAATGTAAATGGTGATCTCTCCGGGTTTCCGCGGTCCTTGAAAAATTTTAGTAGTGGTAGTAAATTTAAGTTAACGTTAAAATATATTTCTAATTTTCACATACCACTTTATCATTAAGTGGAACAGCACCGTGGAATTTTCATGCCTACATACTTTTTTTGGGAAACAATTTTTAGTGGTGGTTACATAGAAATTAGAACAACGACATTTGTTTTATTCGAGGAACCACTTTTTAAAATTTTCAAGGCCCGCGGGCGAATGTTTTTACCCAAAATTTTAATTTGAATTCTAGTTAACTACCACTGGGGAAAATCATCCTCGAAAGGACTGAAAGTTAGCAGGCATGCTCTTATAAAGCGGCCATCAGAACTACCAATTTAAATAACCATAGCTGCCACTGGCTGCTACGTCATTTAATGCAATCATCTCGCTACTCGGCAACAAGATATTCAATACAATATTTATATATAATAAATTAAATTTTAAGAAAAAAGTTGTAACACATACGACTTTTTTTTTTCCTAATATATAACTTTTCTGTCACATATTGCATACCTGCCAACTCTTCCGGATTTTCCGGAAGATTTTATTTCCATATTTAAAGTGGTAGTAATTATATACTATTTTTTCTTTTAGAAACTTAATTTTTAAATGTTTTTGATCACCACTATTCTTACAAAAATTAAGCACATATACTAAAATGAGTTACTATCATGGTTGTCAACTTAAGTTTTCTCAAATACAACATATTTGTTTGCTTAAAATTGAAGTTTTAATTCCATTTTAATACCACTGGGAAAAATAATAATGGAAGGGATTAAAAGTTGGCAGGTATGCATATACTGCGATGCCACAGGCGACTGTTTATGTAAAAAGTGGTAGAAACTCAATTCCCTTTGTTTTAATTATTATCTCTTTATTTATTCAATGATATATACCACTATAATTTACATATCATATAATTCATATAAATAGTTTTATGTGTCAATTATCTACTGTATCCTAAATGCCATATGCCCTTAAAAAGTGCTAATTTTAGTCTTCCATTGGCAACCTTCGATATTTTATCTTACTAACATCGTTTCAGGGAATATTTTTCCCAATGGTGGAAAAAGGCAAACATAAATATTTCAATAAATTAAGAATAGTGAACACCGTTGCATGTAAACAATTTAAGATATCAGCTTGTTACAAGTTTTTCGAATTAAGTGTAGTAAAATTTCTGCTTGGTTAAATAATTTCCACTTTAGTTCAATACCACAAGAAAAAGTATTTTGCTTGAATTGAAAAGTTTATACTGATGATATCTAGAGAATTTCATGCAAAAAAGTAACCTTAAATAATGTCGCTAAATAATATGCATACCTGCCAACTCTCCCGCATTTTGCGGGAGATTTTATTTTCATATTTAAAGTGGTAGTAAATATATACTATTTTTTCTTTTATAAACTTAATTTTTAGATGATTTTGATCACCACTATTCTTACAAAAATGAAGCACATATATTAATATGCGTTACTATCATGGTTGTCAACTTAAGGTTTCTCAAATACAACGTATTTGTTTGTTCAAAATTGAAGTTTTAATTCCATTTCAATACCACTGGGAAAAATGATAATGGAAGGGATTAAAAGTTGGCACGTCTGAATATGTAAATTTTAATTAAACAGAGTTCCCCTATTCGGCCAACTCTTCTGAATTTTTCGGGTGATTAAATTTCAGTGTTTAATGCGATTACAAAATTAATATATTTATACTTTATTTTTATTTGAATAAATGTGATTTGAAATAATTTTATTTATTAGTGCATTTAAAAAAAATTTGAAATATGTTATATACCAGTAGTCAATAAATTTAAAAAGAGATAAAAATTTAATTTAGTTATTATATCCTGCATTAGTCAATCGCAACTAACACTACAATTCACATTTCAAATTATCCATATTTAAAACAAAAACAGTATTTTAAATCACCTCGAAGGGAGGCGAGGCAGTCTGCCACAAAAACCTCTTCTCTCTTTTAAATTTGTTTGTTTAATCTCGCTACTTAATTTTAATTTTCACTCAGTAAATGTCACTGAACCCCAACTTGTACCATTCATTTGCGCTTCGGCGATTTATTATTTATTCCCACTCAGATGAATTAGTTAGAGCCTCTGGCGGGGCTGATGCTAGGATAACCACCACATATGAGATGAGTATTTTAAATCACTTTCAACAAATAACTGAAGTTACCTATGCTAACAAAGGTTGCTAATTTTAACCCTATGACAGATTAATTCTTGATATCTTTGATTGCACTGTAAACTACAACTCGCAACGGAATATTGACAGAGAAGACAGCTGCTCTGGATAATCCCAAAATAATTTTTAAAAAACGGTAAATAACTAAAAACTAAATTTTGAAAATATTTGACTATTTTTGCTTGCTTTTTAAGAGATATAGCATGAAATAACTACCAGAGATGCCAACAGCTCCGGATACGATAAAATAATTTAAAAAACGGTAGATAACTACAAATTAAAATTCGCAGATATTCGGCTAATTTTCAAAGGTTTAGCAAGACATAACTGAAATAAAGTGGAGAATTTTATAAGCCTTTGAATTATTCAGAAATAGTAATTCATAAGAACCTCATAAATCGAATTTATTAAACCAAGAATCACACATTAAAAACCTACCATTTGAAAATATTTAGACGCTCTTCGGAGCAAATTGGTATCTCACACCTACCAACATTCACTCTTTTCGAGAATGGATTTTCCAAGTGTTAGTAAAACAATTACCGAAAAACTATCTTCCTCAAAAATATATTTATATTTTAATCAGGTTGAAATTCGCTATTGTAAGGAATAAAATGCTTTTATATAATTGTTTTAATTATTTATATGTAGTCTAGGTCAAACTGATTTAAAAGTATTATTGTAATTCAAAAATTTTAGTGAAATAACCTGAATTTCGCTAGCACTTTAAGTATGAAAATTAAATCTTCCGGTAAAACCTGAAGAGTTGGCAGCTATGGTATCTCTGAATTACTCTCAAGTGGTGAATTACATATGTCTACGAATTATTTAGAAATAGTAGTGGATAAAAATATACTAAATTGAATTTATTAAACCAAGAATCATAATTGATAAACTACCACTTTAGAATATATTTATTTGCTGTCCGGAGCAAGTTGGCATCTTTGCGTTGAAGACGTCTAAGGCACGTCAATTATTGTTTTGACATAAGAAACAAATGACGTATCCCCGAATTCTTCGTATGTCAAGGGGTTAATATCTTTAATAAGACTTTGAATTTTATTAGACACTTTTTTTTTTAAACATTTTTAGTCGAGTGCGGCAGTCCTACTATAAGTGTGTTCATATGTAAGCCAAACCTCAATGAAATGTAAATTTACAATGTCCATTACCGCCTTGAATGCTATGGGGGTGACCGGCACTGAGTTTGTTCGTAGCGCCGTGGGTGTCACCGGTGATCGGCGAGGCCAAGATTATTAGAAACACATAATTCAAATAAATGTGTTATTTTTAATATTATTATCATTACTAGAATGGTTTGAAGAAATTAATGCAATATAGAACACAGAAAAATAGTTTTATTTTAATGCACAGAGATGGAAAGCGAATAAATATTTTCAAGTGGTAGTTCATTAATTGTGATTCTTGGTTTAATAAATTCAATTTAGTAGATTTTTATTCACCACTATTTGTGAACAATTCAAAGGCTAATGTAATTCACCACTTTTTTCATATATCTTATGCCTAACGTTAAAGTCTTAGTCGCCCAAGGGCAATATAGATAGACATACCCTCCAACTTATGAGGATTTTGAAAATAATTCTTTCTAGTGGTAGCGAACCAAAGTAGAAATTTTTAAAGCAAATGGATCTCTCATAAAACTTTTATCAGAACTTAAGAATCTAGCCATATGGCCTGCACTTTTATAAGTAATAGTGGATAAGTTACGCTAAAATTAATTTTTTTTAAACATTAAGACATTAATTTTGCTACCGTCTGAAAAGTTGATTTCTGAAACTACGGAAATTCCGTAACAGTTGGAGGGTATGTAGATAGATGAAGAAGTCACATACTAAACCTTTTAAAAAAATTTGAGAAATCTAATATTTGTAAATTTAGATTGTGGTTAGTTACCGTTTGGCTAGACGGGAAAGCCATGTAAAATTAGCGTGGCATTCAACGTGTTTAAACGGCAATTCTCTGCCATTCGAAGAAGAAAAAAAACTTTTTGACCAGCGTAAGAATTTGTAGATATGGGTATTATGACCGATTTTAAAAATGGTAAAAATAACAAATCGAATATCGATCATTTATGCATTAATAACTTTAACTGGCAGAATAAGTTAGATAACACAGGGGAAAAGTTTCATGAGATTTTTGCGTCGCTGATTTCATATCTAAAATCGATTTCTCTTAGCACACTATACTTTTTTTGCAATTGAATAATATATTTCTAATCAGGTTTTTTTATAATTCAGGGAAGAGTATAGTAAGTTTCTCCACTCCTCTCATACGTAAAGCGTAGTAGGAAGAAAGAGTTAAGACTTTTCAAAGCATATTAAGTGAAAAATAAAGAAATACACGATTCTCGAAAAAAATTCATACGTGTATTCTTATCAACTGAATATGAATTTTATGACAGTAAATTAATCTGAGTAACGATAAATAGTTTAATTCCACTGATAAAGGGTGCAAGTAAAAGAAATTTTAAACCATTTAATTTTTTTCCGGATAGGTAAACAGCCTTATTTTATATTAAAAATTTTAAATAAAATATGCTTTTTATGCTGTGTTAAACCAGCTCCTTCTATAACTGAAAGCCTCCACACTGTTTTTTGTAGGTAGTCGGATCAGACCACTATGAGGGTAAACCAGTTATTTAAAGAACCATTTAATATGAAATCTATTAAAAATTAGAAAGTGGTACCAAATATATGTCTAAAAATTTGTCTAATTTATGAATATAATTGGTTTGTTTTATTTACTTGTCAACCACTACAGATTCAATTCTCAAATATATATGATAAATTTCTCTCAATTACTTTCAAAATAGAAATTGGGTTCCTGCGCACAAGCGGATCGCTTTTTGAAAAATCTGCGTAGACTACTTATAAGAAACCGTGTGAAGTAATGGTTAAACCCATGTAACCTCTTAACCAACTAAGCGCTGAGCTTTGATCAAGAATTAAATCAAAGAGTGTCTACTCTACCTAAGAAGATACTAGCGTTCACGAACATCAATTATGATTTTTGCAGTCTGTTACCGTACATGCTCCGTTGCAAAGCTTTCGGTCTAGTTTATGGGTATAGAGGTATCTGAGTGTGGCGACTTTCAGGAACTGACACTTTATTTCGATTTTTAGGAAAATATCTTTTAGTGGTAGCTAAATTATTACTGTTATATTTTAATTTGTTATTCTTTATTTCGTAAATTGGATTTAAAGTTATTTTTCACACAACGACACGAATATGACTCAAAAATTCATGTAGAAATCTTTCTTACAGCTGTCTCATTGTGAGATTTTTAAAATTTTGACAAATTTTTCAAGAATTCTGAACGCTTTAGTTTTTAATTATCTACCATTCTTTAAAACAGACCTACCAAGTTCTCCAGTTTTTTTTCCGGAGATTTTTCCACATATTTAAAATGGTAGCCAAACTTCCGCCGTAACGTTTTTTTTTTACAAAGATTTTGAGCATCACAATATTTAAGCAATCAAGAGAATTAATTAAATTGCAAGCAGTACAATCCTTAAGTGATTAAGCAAAAATTCAAAAACTTTTGCTTACTTAATTATTTTCTGACAAATATTTTAAAATCTGGGATACATAAAATGCAAAATCACTTGCAAGAGAGTAAAATTTACAAGTTTTTCAATTTCTTTCACTTTAGTTATCAAATAATGTTTGGTTTTAAAAATGAATCATGTACAATATAAATCATGGTGGTAGTTTCTATTTTAGAATTAAATAGACTAAATAAATCAAAAAAGAGTTTATACCGCTTAGTGCATTTTCAGTTACCGATGGTATTCTATCACTGCTAATAATGTGGAGAGCTAGAACAATCGAATTTAGCAACTCTTCATAAAATATTTTACAAAATGTGTAGGATTTTGGCAGCTCCGCTTTTATATTAGATTAAGTAACTGAACATACGCTGCTTGTTACACTGTATTGGTAGAAACTAGTTCTAACCGGAAGATAAAATGTCTCTTTTTTTTAAGGAATAATCACAACAAACAACAAAACTTACCAACAAACGTTGGGTAGGACTTGCTGAAAAGGGGTGGCCACATCTTGAAGAACATTCCGTAGCCTTTGAGGTATCGTTTGTGTGGAAGCCATTCTGGACACTTATTTTCAACCTGTACAAAATAGAAGACAACATTGAATATTTGTAAAATAAGATTTTTTCAGCATTTTAGTTTAATACAATATCTGGACTATAATTGCTTGATCCTTTTAAGGAAATTGTTTTACCACATTTAATGCACTTTGTGTAACAGTGTTTTTTCAAAGCTCTGCCACCAAAGAAAATAACAAAGCCATAGTTTAAGTGCCTTTCACTCGAAGCAATCTGATGGTTTTAAACTATATGTATAATCTTGCCATGAAGAATTACCAGGACTTTGGAACGTACAAACAACTTAAATATTTTAGAAGTTATAAAACTTTTGTAAAAATTGCCAATTTGGCGACATTTTTCCACCAAGACGAAAATTATCTAAATCACTACCTAATTCTCAGTTTTTTCAAAATTTTATAAGAGCAGGTCATGAGTAAGATTTTAAATATTAAAAAATTAGACTACAAACGCTTCTCATTTTCACAAAACTGTGGCTTTTCTCCATATTGACGTTTTGCACCATTTTCAAAATTCGCGGAAAAGAGCGCTGGTTTTAGATAGGTTAAACTTGTCCTAACAGTCATGAGTAACAGTTGCAAACTCACAGCAGTTATTAAACTAGCATATTATTCGCAAAAAAGAGCGTCCTTTCATATTACGACGGAAAAACAGTCTTAACCGTTTATCTGCCGGACTCTTATTTTGCACTGATGGAAAAAGTGCCTTTTTGAAAAAAGTGGCAGCGAGTTGGAATATAAATTAAACGGAAAATATCTTTAGTTAGCAACTAATTTTGCTGAAAAATGCAAGAACTGTTTGATTTTAGAAATGATATATATATCGCATGATATATAATTAATATATGTTAATTGACAGGATATGTTAATTGTTCCAATTTTATGTGCTGAGAATGAAAGATTTGAGCAACCAGACGAAAGATAAATAGGACGTGTTGTGAAAAAGAGACGTGCTCCAAAAATGAAGCATTAGCATTTAAACGGTTAGGCTAAAACACCTTCCTATAAAAAGTATATACTACGGAATTTGCGTAGTGTCAGAAAATATTTTGTCAATGGACGGACGTAAGGTATTAATAGTTTAATGAATTGGAATTGCAAGAATTTTGTTCACTCCTAGATATAAATGATTTAATTAATTGCATAAAGGGTCAAAATCGAAGTATAGGATTACGAAGTTCCCACTAACCTCTTCATACTTGATATATTTTGACTAAGCACGGAGTAGAAATTGTTTCGAAGTCGTACTTAAATTTTGAAAAATATGCTTAATTTGAAGTATTCATATGTACAGAGAGCAAAACAAAAAACGGACCACCCTGAATAACTTTTGATATAATGATCGGATCTACACAATGGCGATTTTAAAGATAGGATTGGATTTTGGTCCCAATTTTCGAAAACTCATACCGATGTTACGCTGGATAGTGAAGATGAGTTTGAATATTTGCTCCAGTGTAGGAAACCAAATTTCTCCGCCTATAAGTTGGCCGAAAAAATTTTTTCCCTCGAAAAAAAAATTACGAGAAGGCGATTGAGTTTTTAAAATCATTCCAATTATACTAAATGACAGGTACTGTAATCATAAATAGAATTGAAAAATAAAGATGGTGATTTTAAAGATTGTACTAGATTTTGGTTCCAGTTTTCAAATATTCATACCGATGATATGCTGGATAAGAGAGATAAGAATGATGATAAGATGAAGGGCATAAAGATAAGATGCATGAAACCATGTTTCTCCGCCTATAAGTTGACCGAAACTTTTCCTCCCTCGAAACAAAACTATGAAAAAGTGATTGAGTTTTTAATATTGAGATTCAGAAATGATGAATTTTAAATTGAATATTATCTTGGAGAAATTTTGAGTTAAGTGAAAGGAAGGTGTGAATAAAATTAGTAGCTGAATTATATGGGAATTCGAAAGCTCAACTTAGAGTCCTGGAATCATTGGATGTGACGAACGAAAAATATGCAGTGATGCTATTTTATTTCGTTTCATAGAATCAGTTTTACCAGGTAACTTTTTTAAAACATGGGATAATCATCGAGTTTCGAAAAATGTTTAAGCAGCCAACCGTTCGATTGTTTAACAAAGTTACTTTAGTTTTTTAAAGTAAAGATATGTTTTAATTAAAGTGGAATTTCCTTGAAGATAAACTACTTAGAGCAGTTCAAAGGTAATTAAACTAACAAGGGAAACTAGGGAAGTGTGACTCGTCAATTTTGAAAAAAAACGAGTGGGACGTATGCCTTATGAGAAATAATTTTAGGGGGCAATATTCGTTTCGGCCCTTAGAAGGTCCTGTGAGAGATAAAAAAAAATTCAATATGTAGAAAAATCGGTATTTTATTACTTCAATGCAGACTCTTAGTTATTGTAATTATCTCATACTCCAATTAATTTTGTGGTACTTACACGTACTATATAATGTATATTTATTGTCAAAATCGATTTTGAAAGCGTTATATTGCTGTAGTTTTTCAGAAAAACCTGTTAGGTTAATTTTAAAAAAAATGATATATTTTTTAATTTCTTTTTTTTCAAAAAATTTTCCAAATTAATTGGAGTATGTAATTGCAAATCAATTTATTAATAATGAATTAATTGACAATTAATTAATAATTAATTAAAAATTAATTCATTAATTTGATATTTAATGTTCTAATTAGCAACTTAATTAATTAACCAATTAATTATAAATCAATTGGAGTATGAGACAGTTACAATAACTAATAGTCTGCATTGAAGTAATAAAATACCGATTTTTCCTATATATTGAATTATTTTTTATCTCTCACAGGACCTTCTATGGGCCGAAACGAATGTTGCCCCCTAAAATTATTCCTCATAAGGCATACATCCCACTAGTTTATTTCAAAATTAGCGAGTCACACTTCCCTAGTTTCCCCTGTAAGAGATATCCGAATCATTGCTACTTCAGCATCAGCATTCTGAAATCCTTTACACACATCTACAGCACTCAAATTATGTTTCTTCGAAAATTAATTAAAAAAATTTCCGCGTGCAATAAGACACGAAAACAAACTTTTGACTAAGTCTTCTGACTATAAGTTTTAGGATCATTTTTTTTAGACTGCGGTTCCTCTCCCCTCCACAAGGAAAACATGGGGAAAAAGTTATATTTATTTAGAAAAAGTATGTTTTTGTGTATGGATTCATAATCAAAAATACAGCCTGCAAAAAATAACTAGCATATTTATTTATCTACTATTATTATTTTTATATCCGTCGTTGAACAGCCGACCCAATGTTGGGTTTACGATTACTATTGTTCAACTCCGTACCAATCCAGAAAACTCCCGGATCAGTACCTTCAGAGGTACTAATTTGTTATGGGAACATGGATGACTTACACCCGTATTCACCAACACGGATTACCTCCGGGTAATCTATGGGTAAGAGTAAAATCACGAGTTTAGTGCGAAACGTTATTCTCCAGCCGAAATTTCGCCAAACTCGCAGATTTCATCGACAGTTCTGACTCTCCGGGTAACCCTCCAAAANATTACTACCACTTTAAATATGAAAATAAAATCTTCAAGAAAATCCGGAAGACTTGGCAGGTATGGTATGGATTCATAATCAAAAATACAGCGTACAAAAGTTAACTAGCATATTTATTTATCTACTATTATTATTTTTATATCCGTCGTTAACCCCTTGGATTCAGAAAAGCATTTGTACAAAATCAAGTTGCAATTAAATAAAAAGTGGTAACTTAAATGTAGTCGTTGCTAATTTGACAGACTTACTTTGCTTTTTCTTTAATTATTGTTCGTTTAATCATATATATAATCAATGTTAGTTCAAAGTATAACTAAATAGTTTTATTTTGAACAAAGTAATGGTGAATTAAATAAATCAAACAATTATAACTCCGCCCACAAGTAAACTGCTAAAGAAATACTTTGATTACCAGTTTCATCTTTTTATCCTGATTGATACAGTTTCATGCTGTCACGTATTTGTGACAGTCGGCGCGAAAGGGTTAAACAGCCGACCCAATGCTGGGTTTACGATTACTATTGTTCAACTCCATACCAATCCAGAAAACAAGGAAACTCCCGGATCAGTACCTTCAGAGGTATTGATTTGTTATGGGAACATGGATGACTTAGTGACTCGACAGATTTAACGTGCATCAGTCACCATTTACCCAGGCCTGAAAGCGAGACGGAAAAGAGAAAATACTGGTAGGAGAACTATTTCAATATTAGATAATATTCGGGAGGAGTTAAACTATTCTTAACAATGAACAATTCACTGTGATTAATTTTTTTTCTGGCGACGAAGCAATTCATTATAAAAATTGTATCCGTTAAAAACAATTGGTAGTTATTGATTCTTTTTATTCTTGAAAAAAAAGCTAAAAAATGAATTTTATTTGTTACCAGTTCTTACTCTTTTCCGTCTTGATATATATGTAGGCTTTCAGCCCAGCATTTACTGCATAGCCCCGATCTCTGGGATAATTCTTTAATATGCTAGTTTTAGGGCTAGAAAAGCCAGGCAGGTAGAGTGCAGGGCCCACCGACCGAAGACTCCCAGTGTGGTAAATGGTGACTGATGCCCGTACGACTCTGTCGTTTTGTAATGTAGCTTAAAATAGGTAAAAATATATTTAACATTTTAATAATTTATGGTTATTAAATACAGCATGAAGCACCGATTTCTTTTTCTGCGTTAAAGGTTAGATTTTCTAAACGTGAGCTACTTCTTTACAATAATTTTACAAATTTGCACTTATTTAGGTCTGAGAGAAACAGTAATTCATCTTTAAAATTTCTTTAATTTACAAAATCAAATACTAATAAATTTTTGAATATGAATGCGAAGAATTTTTTTCAAACTACTTTTTTGATATTTTAGTACAAATATTATTCCGATAATGTAACAGATTTTTCTAGTAGCCTATTTTTTATAATTAAAAAGTACCAAAACATATTTTTTATTATAATTAGAACTTTATACAGAAATATATAAAAGCGTCACCATTGTCTCATCACCACGTCATAGGGTTAAGCTAAAATGGAAAAGTGTTTTTTTTTTACTAGTACTTGAAGAAAATCATATTAATTTTCCTTCTTACTTACTACTAATTTTTAATACTACTAATTTTCGCTAATAATAGCATATTGTATAGATTTTTTTTTCTGAAGTATATACCGTTTAGTTTTTTAGTTTTGGAATTCCAGGTTTCATCATTTATCTTATATGACAAGTCATGGATTTGTCCCCTGCATAAGTTAAAATCTTTATAAGTACTTCCAAAAGTAAAAATAAAACCTTTTTTATTTTATTAGGTGCTAATTCTTTATGCCAGCTTTTAAATTTATTCGCAGTTCCTGTTTAGTATATTAGCAAGTGCTTATGAACTTTACTTATGAAGCCGGGGCTCAGCCAAGAGCTCGATTTTCTATAGCGCTCCGTAACTTACACGTTCACGCCGGGTGTTGCGCCTGAAAGCGGGACGGAAAAGAGAAAATACTGGTAGAGGAACTATTTCAATATTAGATAATATTCGGGAGGAGTTAATCTATTCTCAACAATAACAATTCACTGCAAGGAAATTTATCACGGCGAAGAAGCAATTCAGTGTAAAAATTGCATCCGTTAAAAACAATTGGTAGTTATGGATTTTTATTATTCCTGGAAAAAAACTAAAAAATGACATTTATTTGTTACCAGTTTTTACTCCGGTGCGGCGGCGCCCGATGAGACAATCTAGCGTGACCCACCGGTGGGTCACCCCGGTGTGAACGTGTTAAATAAATTGGGAGCCACTGCTATATGCATTAACCGGTTAACGCCCAGCGTCATATATTTAGGACAGTTCCTTTTTTCAAAGACATTCATTGTGGTGGGAAACTTTTTTCAGCATTTTCATTTATCTGGGTGAATTAAAAGATTCTCAGATACCACAATGATTTAGTTATTTCTGATTAGATCTAGAATTATAAGGAGCAAGTAATTTTTGATCTATCAAAGGCCTATTGAATGCCCTAACAGTAAAAAAAAAAAAAAAATTAATTTCGATAATATATTATACCACTTTTTCCATAAAACCACTTTCTGTATCATTTCAATTTATAAATTCGTGCGGAAACGGGTTAAACAGTATTAACATGTTGAATTATTAATATGAACAGTATTAACATGTTGAACAGTATTAACGCTAATTTTGCAGGACTTACCTGTCTGGCCAAACGCCAAGTAACTTCAAAGTAAATTTGCAAATATTGACAGATTTTGATAGTTTTTTTAAAAGTTTAGCATACATATATCTGAAAAAAAGCGGTGAATTAAATAAGCCTACGAATTGTTTAGACATAGTGGTGAATAAAAATTTACTAAATTGAATTTATTGAACAAAGAATCACACTTAATAAACTACCACTTGAAAATATTTATTCGCTGTCCGGAACAAGTAGGCATCTCTGGGTATATAAATAAAACTATTTTTGTGTGTTCCATATTGCATTAATTTCTTCAAACCATTTTAGTAACGATAATAATATTAAAAATTTACTCGAATTATGTGTTTCTATTGATTTCTTGGATTCGCCGGTCACCGGTGGCCCTCGTGGCGCTACGAACAAACTCAGTGCCGGTCACCGGTGACCCCAATGGCACTCAATGTGTTAAGAAAAAAAATGGTGAATTTGATATGCCTAATTTGAAATCTTTAACTTTGTGCCGAAGAGATAGTATTTCGGAAAAAAAAAAGATTTATTCTGAATTGATTGTTACAAAATCAATAACGCATTAAGGCCAACAAATATTTTGAACATGAAAAAAAAAGTTTTGAACATAAATCATTTGTGTCTTGATGGGTTTCTTTGTATGTTTGACTGCCCCTTATTATTTATTCACACTTTGAAAAAAAAAATAGCTGAAACAGCTTTGCCTGTCTCAAATCAACAACTTTGTCCGCTATTCAAACAGCTGGTGTCAAAGACTTCTAAATGACATTTGAATCACAGTGCTTTCGTAATTACGAATATTTAAAACAGTTTTTTTGCATCCTTTTTTTTTTAAATAAAATAATGTTTAAATGCATGAGTAGTCTCTCAAAATATTTTTACAGGTTTTCTTTTTCAGAATTTATATAAAAATATTGTGGAATTTAGTTGAGCTTGGTTACTCATTCAAAAGGAAATATACTTGTTTTCATTTTTAAGAAATATTATTCGTTCTATTTTTCTCACTAAATTTACTACGAATTCTGCAAACATTCAACGAAACATGAAATTGAGGAAGCGTCGACTATTTAACACTTTATTGACCGCTCACGAAATTTATCATGTCCCTTTTTCCTATCAAAAAGTATTTCAGTCTCTTTGGTCAATGTCCGAAAAATTTGTCAGATTATATTTTATATTAATTTCTTTGATATATAATATCAAAATTTCGTAGTAATGGTAGAATGCGTTAAAGATAAATTTAACCCTTTCGCGCCGACTGTCACAAGTACGTGCCAGCATAAAACCGTATCTATCAGGGTAAAAAGATAAAACTGGTAATCAAAGTAATTCTTTAGCAGTTTATTTGTCAATCGGGTTATAATTAGTTGATTTATTTAATTCACCATTACTTTGTTCAAAATAAAACTATTTAGTTATACTTTGAATTAACATTGATTATATATATATATGATTAAACTAACAATAATTAAAGCAAAGTAAGTCTATCAAATTAGCAACGACTACATTTAATTTACCGTTTTTTATTTATTTACATCCTGATTTTGATTTTGTACGAATGGTTTTATGAATCACCCGTCCCCAAGGGATTATTTTAAGTCAAAAGCGTAAAATTTACAACCAATAAAAGTATTTTTTTAAATAAATGTTTCATAAAAATGAGAAATATTGGTACTTGTGAAATTATGATGAGATATCTATCATTGTCAAACTGTAATTTGGAAAATGTATGGGTATAAATTATTAAAATGTAACTTTTTCCGCCGGTCTTCAATATGTAAAAATTAAATAGAAATTCATATAGATTTAAGAACATAGAACACTTCTACAGTAAAGCAATCAATTCTATTAATAGAATAGGGAGAATTTACTGCTTATATCTAAAGCCCCGAAACAAAGAAATAAGGTGTGGTTTCGAGGTGAAAATAAATGAACAATACACAAAAGTTTTCTTACTTTTTTTTTCTTCTAATAATTACATAAAAATATTTTGCTATACATTTTCGGTACTATCGTTTCCCATAGCCTCAAAAAATAGCCAAACTATTACTGGCGCCAATGATGTTAATTAATATTGGATTATAGTAATGGATACTAACTATAGTTCGTTCACCAGGAGTTGGCACTTGGCTCCGCCTTCATCACGTGGTATCGGATGATACTATTTCGCTATTTTGGGGAGAAGGATGCGAACAAGGCTGCTATTTGGCGATCGTATGACAAAAATATTTATTTCGCAATCTTCGTGTACATATTTTGAACAAGTGCATTTTATTTCATAAACTTGTTGACATTTCTCTCTTTTTATTGAATAAGAGATATTTTGCTGGGAAAAAGTTTTTAAATATAAATCAGCTAGAATAACGAAAGGTATAATAGCTGATGATAAAGCGAAGTAAGTGACTGAAAAAGAATTCAATGTTTGTGTTTGGCCATCACCTTTTACATCAGAAAGCCTCCACACGGTTTCTTATAAGTAGTCTGCGCAGACAATTTAAAAAGTGAACAGTTTGAGCATATGAAACCAAATTCTATTTTAAAAGTGATTGAGAGGAATTTGTCATATATATTTGAGAATTGAATCTGTAGTGGTAGACAAGTAAATAAGACAAACTAATCATATTAAAAAATTAAACGAATCTTTAGAAATATATTTGCTACCACTTTTTTATTTCTACTAGATTTTGTATTAAATGTCTGTTTTGTAAACTATTTTACCTTCATAGTGGTCTGATTAAACTACCTATAAAAAACCGTGTGGAGGCTTTACGCGCATTAGAGGTTATCTCGATTTCAAGCGGGGAAATGTTTTTCCGCTTACTCCCCCGAGCTGAAATGAACTCTGCGTCCGAGGAGGTGGAGCCAAGTGCCAACTCCTGGTGAACGAACTATACCTTTACGTTTAACCGCTTCCCGTACCAATTGTTTTGAGAAAAAAATCCAAAAAATTAACATTTTTTATTTTTTTTTAATTAATAAATACAAGGAACTAAAGCAAAACATAATACTACATAAGTTTCAAGTTGAATTTTACATTTTTTTAATGTGTAAAAATTATTTAATTTATCATTAGTTAGCTATCCCAAGTTATCTCGGACAAATGAAAAAAGTAAAATATTAGTCTTTATAGGATAGTTTTTAAAACAAGGAACAACACTAAGTGATAATTTCCAAACTCTGGAGAAGTGCTACGCCATTTTTGTTTATTCCTTTTTTTTCTATGTAAATTCAGTAACCATCGTATATGCAATCGCACAAAGTGCACAGTCGCACAATCCAACAGCAAAACTCCCAAACAAAATATTGCAAATTTCCAAACAAACACAGCAGATTATGTTTTGTTTGCTTCCAGCCGAGTAAAAACGTGATAAAACAAAACAAACGGACAAATGCTGCTACGCCCGAGTTTTCTCGGGATAGTAAATATTTGCATAAGGTACATACCCGAGTTAACTCGGGATAGTAAATATTTGCATAAGGTGCATACCCGAGTTAACTCGGGATAGTAAATATTTGCATAAGGTACATACCCGAGTTAACTCGGGATAGTAAATATTTTCATAAGGTACATACCCGATTTAAGTCAGGATAGTAAATATTTGCATAAAGTACATACCCGAGACTTGGGATAATCAGAGAGGCGAGTAAATAAATTAAGCATACATATCAATCATGTATAACTAATCGTCTCGTATATCGTTGAGAACTAAGTCTGCTTAACCGGTTAACGCCCAGCGTCATATATTTAGGACAGTTCCTTTTTTCAAAGATATTTATTGTGATGGGAAACTTTTTTCAGTATTTTTATTTATCTGGGTGAATTAAAGGATTCTCAGATACCACAACGATTTAGTTATTTCTGATTAGATCTAGAATTCTAAGGAACAAGTATTTTTTGATCTATCAAAGACTTTTTGAATGTCTTAACAGTAGAAAAACCAATTAATTTCGATAATATATTATACCACTTTTTTCATGAAACCACTTTTTGTATCATTTCAATTTATAAATTCGGGACAAAACGGGTTAACCCGTTAATGGTTATTGACAAAGGAAGAAGGCAAACCAATATTATTTATAAATAAAAAAAATTTTAATCATATATTTGCTTCCACTTTCTCATTTTAACTAGATTTTGTGTTAAATGACTCGTTCTGAAAGTGGATATCCTTCATAGAGGCTTGATCGGACAACCTATTAAAAACCGTGTGGAGGCTTTCAGTTATAGGAGGCGTTGGCTGAGCACGGTTCAAAGAGGAATTTACATACCTGCCAACTTTCACTCTTTCCGAGAATAGATTTTCAGAGTGGATGTAAAACGAAAAATGATCATTATGCTTTCATATATTTATTGTAATTATTTATAAGTAGTGGTGGTCAAACTCATTTATAATTATCATTATAATTCAAAAAGTTAATTGGAATAACATGAGTATTGCTACCACTTTAAATAAGAAAATAAAATCTTCCGGAAGAGTTGGCAGGTATGGTTTTATGTAATCTTTTGAATCATTTACACGCAGTGGTCTACCGTCTGAAAAGAAGATTTCTGAAACTACGGAAATTCCGTAGCAGTTGGCATGACATAAGTATTGCAAAATGGTGAATTATATAAGCCTACGAATTATTTAGAAATAGTGATGGATAAAAATCTACTAAATTGAATTTATTCACCCAAGAATCACAATTGATAAACTACCACTTTAAAATATATATTTGTTGTCCGGAGCAAGTTGGCATCTCTGCACTTTGTTCCAGGTCTCTCGTACCAGTATAAGCTTATTTCTTCATGACTTTTGAGCATAGAACCAACCAGTATAGGATGAATTCGTTGGTGGCGCTACGTGCCAAATGCCTAGGTACCCTACATATCCAGCTCTCTCGTGCTGAGGATTTTAATGTGTCGTCAATATTACCAAAAATTCTGATAGCTTTGGTATCTACCACTCTATAAAATATTTTTCAAAAACCGTGCTAGTTGGCAGCCAAGGGCATCAATAGTAGTTTGACGATCCTTCACAGTCTTCGGATATATGAAGATATTAGCGCCAGGAGAAATTATTTTCGGCAATTAAACAAAATTCAAGAAGCCTTCGCTTCTGACTCTCTAACTGTTCTATAAAATATTGTGCAAAAAACGTAGTAGTTGGCAGCCATGGGTACCAATGGTAGTTTGGCGATACTTTCACGGTCTTCGGAATAAATACCTATATTAGTTTCCAGAAAATGATTATAAAATATTAGTGCCATCACAATTTATTTTATGCAATTAACCAAAATTCAAGAAGATTTCGCTTTTGACTCTCTACAACTCTATAAAATATTTTACAAAAAGCGAAATGGTTGGCAGCCCTGCGTTAAATTTCTGTCGATGAAAAATCCATGTTTGATTTATTTTCATTAGAAATAGTGCCTAAAGCGCTTTCAGTATTTTCGATCTACCGAAAAATTATATCCGCGAAAAGCTGATCTTTATTATACAAGGAAGTCTTTATAAAAAGTAAAAAAATATCGGTAGAGCACTCATCCAATATACAGCTCAATCAAATATTTGCCTGCGTTCGATACACATATATTGTGGTAGAACTATTACTCCCAATTCATTGTTTTTCAAAAAGAATTATAAGATCCTAACCAATCATGATTTAGGTATTCGAGACTAGAATTGATAAAAAAAGAAATTAAATAAGAGGGTAGTTACAGTAAGTAGGGTAGTAGCATACATTGTAAGAAAACTAGCCACTAGATCTCCCCTCATGTATATACATGTATTCCCCCCCCCCACCTTTTTAACTCTTTTTTTTGTATTCGTATGATTTTTTCATGTATCAAACTGTGATTTTACTTCACATGTAACCCAGACTCTAAATTATGTACCTCAACTTGAGATTTAACTTTAGTTAAATACAGCACCACACTTCCCATCCTCCAATTTATATAAATTTCGATGAAGGAGTAGAAAGCCAATTCGGATAGGAACTCCGAAACAACTGTATTAGTTAATAGTTAGCCACTAGATAGCGTACCAAACGATTATTATTTATTGGTTCTTTTCTGGGAGACCAAGAGCCGAGAGTGGTAAAAAAGAGGATGGTTGTTTTAAAATGTTGCGTCTGTGCTAATGCATGTCAATGTTGTAAATTGGTAACATCATCAATAAATAGTTTTTAAAACGTTTAATGCCAGGCTATTTTTACAGGGTTCTCCAGTCTGGCCAAACGGTAAATAACTACAAGATAAATTTGCAAATATTAGACAGATTTTGCTTGTTTTCATAAGGTTTAGCATCGCATATCTATATAAAGTGGTGAATCATACAAGATTACGAATTGTTTAGAAATAGTGGTGAATAAAAATCTACTAAATTGAATATATTAAACCATGAATCACAATTACCACTTGAAAATATTTATTCAGTGTCCGGAGCAAGTTGACATTTCTGTGTATACAAATAAAACTAGTTTTTGTGCTCTATATTGCATTAATTTCTTCAAACCATTTTAGTAACGAATTATCTGGGATTAGAACTGAAGGTTAACTTAGATATTTTAAAAGTTATTAAACTTTTTTAAAAATTGCCAGTTTAGCGACATTTTTTTCCTAGATGAAAATTATCGAAATCTCTGCCTTATTCTCAGTTTTTGCAAATTTTTATGAGCCCAAGTAATGCAGCAATGGAGTAAGTTGTTAAATCTTAATAAACTAGACCACAAACGCTTTTTATATTCATAAAACTTGGGATTTTCTCCACATTGACGTTTTTCGCCATTTTAAAAATTTGTGTAGACAGTGTTGGCTTACCGCAACAAAAACTGTTTCTATAATGGTAAATTAGATTTTAAATTCTTCATAGTTACCAGTTTAGAACTGGTTACTATTTTTATTTACTTATTTTGAAAGAAAAAATCGGACATTTCATTCCGTTAAAAAAAAAAATTTTTTTTTAAATTTTTTATGAGATAAAATTACTGGTAGTTTATTTTCTATTTAAATTTGTTTTCGGTAAAATATTTTATTGAATGGCAGACAATAAAAAATTAAAGTATTTCGAATTATAAGGAATTTTACCAACATTTTAAAAGCCTCATGACCAGTAAACTGGAATAAAGTGGAGCTTTAATTAATAAACATAATTCACACAATTAATAACTAATCATTAATAAACTACCACTTGAAAATATTTATTCGCTGTGCAAAGCAAGTTGTAGCATCTCCCTGTATATAAATAAAACTATTTTTGTGTGTTCTATATTGCAGTAATTTCTTCAAACCATTTTAGTAATGATAATAATATAAAAAATTTAAAAATTTACTCGAATTATGTGTTTCTAATAATCTTGGATTCACCGGTAATCCCCAGGGCATTCAATAGGATAAAGAATATTTTGCGTAACTGAAAAAAGAGGCGTAAACTTTCACAGACAGTGTTTTCTGTGGTAGACCTAGTAATATTCTTTATATATTAAAAAGTAAGTTAAGCTTTCAAATGAAAACATTATGGGCCACTCTGGTCAAGTGGTACCGGCCTTCAAACGCTGCGTGAGAGGTGGAGGTGGCGAGTTCGAATCACGCTGTTGCTTATTGCTTATAATTGTATATAGTAAATTGAAAGTCGGTTTTAGGGTTCATTTTTGCATGCGAACTGCAATGAAAAATATTAATTATGCGTTTGTTCAGAAAAATATATTTTTGCGTCCTATACTAAAACAATGATTTTGACTATAGTTCGTTCACCAGGAGTTGGCACTTGGCTCCGCCTTCATCACGTGGTATCGGATGATACTATTTCGCTATTTTGGGGAGAAGGATGTGAACAAGGCTGCTATTTGGAGATCGTATGACAAAAATATCTATTTCGCAATCTTCGTGTGCATATTTTGAACATGTGCATTTTATTTCATAAACTTGTTGATATTTCTCTCTTTTTATTGAATAGTTTGTTCTTTTTGAGATATTTTGCTGGGAAAAAGTTTTTAAATATAAATTAGCTAGAATAACGAAAGGTATAATAGCTGATGATAAAGCGAAGTAAGTGACTGAAAAAGAATTCACTGTTTGTGTTTGGCCATCACCTTCTACATCAGAAAGCCTCCACACGGTTTCTTATAAGTAGTCTGCGCAGACTATTTAAAAAGTGAACAGTTTGAGCGCATGAAACCAAATTCTATTTTAAAAGTGACTGAGAGGAATTTGTCATATATATTTGAGAACTGAATCTGTAGCGGTAGACAAGTAAATAAGATAAACTAATCATATTCAAAAATTAATCATATATAAAAATAATGCAAATATATGTCTAAAAAAATTTTTAGACATATATTTGCTACCACTTTTTATTTTTACTAGACTTTGTATTAAAAAGCTCTTTTTTTATATATACTGGTTTGCCTTCATAGTGGTCTGATAGGATTACCTACAAAAAACCGTGTGGAAACTTTGCGCGCATTCGAGGTTATCTCGATTTCAAGCGGGGATATGTTTTCCTCATACTACCCCGCGCTGAAATTAACTCTGCGTCCGAGGAGGAGGAGCCAAGTGCCAACTCCTGGTGAACGAACTATACTAGTATTGCAGTAATAGATAATAAACTAATGTACTGGATACTGTGAAAATAGTTTTTATTGCTTCCAGAAATAGAAGAATTTGAAATTTTCCTCTTAAAACAGTTATTGTTTATCTTTATTTGGCTACTAATTTTCATCTTAAAACCATTTTCTAAGCTTGGTTGAACATTTTTACCTTAAAAATCAGTGTTTTTCTACATTTTGCTATAAATAATGATTACCGAGAGTTAATATACATAAATATTAATATTCGGAAAGATTAAAATTAATATTTCAATCATGATCATAAAAATATTCGAGGTTATTGTTACGCGTAACGCCTAGTATAAAACGCATGTTTTGGCGAGTCTGTCGTAATTTCGAAGGAATACGGTCACATGTTAGCCGCTGGCGTCCGAACCATCCAGTGTTGATGACCGAGACAAATATGAGCACATTCATTTATGCCAATGGCTTGGCCACTAAAAACTACGTTTGCAAATTGAATAGATATTTGATTTCTAATCAGGTATTATACACCTAAACCATTTATCTAATCTTTAGTTATAATTCTAATTTCATTCTTTCTTCTCTTTGTCAAAATCGGGGAGAGAAAGTGTTTCTTCTAGCCAGAGAAGTGTAACAAGCCAATTTGTTCTACTTTCTTATACCTTTTGGGCATGTTTTTATGTTTTTGTTTTCTGTTTACATTTATTTATTTTTTTGGCTGGATTCTTCGTGCCCATTCTTCAACGTGACTAGAATCTGATGAGGGGGGGGGGAAACCCAGTTGTAGAATAACGTAGAAAATGCTTGAATGTCAACAAAACTAGAATTGAAACCTTGCGTAATGTTTGTGAATCCAGCCGGTATCATTATGCCGTGATTAACTTCAGCTGGCTTTTCTGTGCCGCTAAGAGACAATTATATGAAATGAGACGTTTACTTTTGCTTCATGTGAAAATACAACTAACAGGCATGTTTTTTTTCCCCAAAATTTACCAGAAGAATTTTTCAATTTAATTTTTTTTTTCATTCTATAATACTTTTGAGGATCATAATTTCTTTATAACCTTTGACTTCTTAAGAAGAATTTTATCCTTTCAAAACCCAAATAATGGTGTCACGGTTTGAATGAATTAAAAAGTATTTCAAATATTTTTTTAAACTCATGAAATAAGGGTTTTTATGTCATAACGAATTAACTCTTAAAAGTAATAGGAGCGTTGTATATTCAATTCTATCACGTGTTTTAGTGGTAAACTGTCATGTGCCTTTCCTCAAGAAACTTAAAATGGAAGTCCTTTTAACATAGGAAATTTTTTATCTAAAAATTGACTAGTATGAAGTACGAACAATCTTCAAGGAATTTAAAAAAGTTTATATAAAATGAGTTCCATTTTAGCAAGCTTTTATTCACACTTAAAGTTTGCAAATGTATATCCAGTCGCGAAATTCGAAGTATTGAATTTTTAATTCCAAAAAGCCAAGTAATAAAATAATTCAGTAACTTCTTTATTAAAAAATCTACATTGGAATAAAGAAATTTGAATATTCTTTCTAAACACTTTTTTTAATTTTATTAAGGGCCACATGAATCCTATTGAATTAGACATATTACCCTTAATAATTGTTCTCTTTTTTGTACATACAGGGCTGCCAACTTTTTACGCTTTTTGCAAAGATTTACTCTAGTGGTAGCTAAGTTTGTTTCAGTGCATTATTTTTTATTGATTTAAACTTATTTTCTCCACCACTACATATAAATGATTTAAAAGCTCATATGCAACGTCATTTTGTTCCAGCTCTCACTAGGTGAAAATTTTAAAATAAGGGCGAAATTTTTAGAAATTCTGAAAGTTTTTGTTTTTAGTTGTCTACCACTCCATGAAATATTTTGCCAAAACATAGTAGTTGGCATTTCAGATTATTCTAAACAAAACAACAACACCATACTTGCCAACTCTCCCGCATTTTGCTCCAGATTTTATTTTCATATTTAAAGTGGTAGTAATTATATACTATTTTTTTCTTTTATAAATTTAATTTTTAAATGATTTTGATCACCACTATTCTTACAAAAATTAAGCTTATATATTAATATGCGTTACAAACTTGGTTGTCAACTTAATTTTATTCAAATACAACGTATTTGTTTGCGTAAAATTGAAGTTTTAATTCCATTTTAATACCACTGGGAAAAATGATAATGGAGGGAATTAAAAGTTGGCACGTCTGAACAACACTCTTGCATAATAATTTTCCATCGCTTTGATTAAATTATTGCTGTTGATTGCAATGAGGCATTTTGAATTAATATATTCTTCCGCTTATGAAGCATAAAACAATATTTTCAAAAAAAGTGTGTTTAGATGTAAATAAGTTTCGTTATGATTAAAACTGTACTTTGGAGCAGAAAGATTTCTTTTTTTTTGCATCAGTGTAAGTTACAAAAGATTAGGAAAAATTGCCCACACGTTATTAATAGTCATGCGAAAAACTAGCCACCAGTTATTTTGTATTTTCGGGTGGTGCACAAAAGTCTATGTCGGTTTTGAAAAGGGTTAGTTCCAGTGTATACTTCTGCCTTTTGTCTATTACCCAGAATTTTTGAAAGTATTATTAATCCTTTTGGAGACCAATTTATAAAGAAACAACAAAATTAAAATATGGTGATAAGTTTCGATGAAGAATGATTTTAAAATTGTTTAGTTGATTGATTACCAAATCTAACCTGATACCTTCACTAAATGTTTTGCCATCTTTAAAATGTGCCGGTAATTTATGTTTTATCTTAATTCAGAAAAAGACTGAGAGCAAAATAAATGTATGAGAAATCTCACTTGTTGAGTGTCGCTATTAAGATCAAATCAAGCTTGTAATTCGTATTTTTCACAGAGAAGGATTAATAACGAAGAGACCTTCCAATTTCGATCCTGGTGTTCACTTAGTGAACTACCATTTATATATTGAACATATTGAACTAGTTTAGTTCACATTGAAACTTTTTTAAAATAATTTAAAATTTTTGTTTTATAAGTGTAGTGGTAGTTATAAACAGAAATTTTGGGTCCTTAAAATTGTAATAATGATAGGACTTACTTGTAAAATTCAAACTTTTATTAAGAACAATTATATTTAGTAGCTTTTTTTAAATTAGACATTTTTTTAAAATTAAATATGAATAATTTATAATGTAAATCATAGTAGTAGCAAGACTTTCAACGCTTTTTGTAAAAAATTATTCTAGTGGGAGCGATCTACATATCTTAATATATTAGTTTGTATTTATTTAAACTAATTTCCGAAACCACTACAGATAAATGGTTTTAAAGCCCCCATGCAACGCAACTTTACACCAGCTCTTTCGTGGCAAGGCTTTTAAAATGTTGACAAAATTACCAAACATTCTCTGGTTCTCTACCAAAAAAAGCTTTGGTTTTTTAAATGTCCACCACTCTATAAAATATTTTTCAAAATGCATAGTAGTAGGCAAGTGTGTAATGATGATTGAATAATGAAAGAAATAATAAATAAATATTATTTGAATTTCTACCACTTTTTACATTTATAGTCGCCTATGGCATCCCTATTATGATTATTCACCAATGTAAGAAATTAAGTCTCGAAGTATATAATAATATTTTTGCATTATTATAATTAATTGCAGAGAAACGAAAGTTGTTTGTTAAATAAAAATAATTTAAGGAAGTCATTTTGAGGCAAAAAATGTTTTTGAAACTTAAGTGATCATTAATTGTCGTAATAGAATAATCGTTTAATTAATCATTTATAGTTATTAAATAATGATAAACTTAGTACTAATTTTCTGTTAGTTTGAGGAAAAAACTGGGTACATGCCTTTTTTTTCCTACCTGCCATTTTTTCATGATTCACAAAAAAATTCATAGCATGAAATTTTCTCAGAAACAATTGAGCTTAAACTGCAATTAACAGTCGCTAACTTTTGCGCATTGCGTAAAAGTTTTCTTTAAAATTTATATTATATATTTATTTCGGTACTAAAAATCTCAGTTCATAAAAAGATTTGCTGACCCATATAAAAACCTTGATTATTTAACTGCAATTTTTTTAAATGCAGGCAAAAAGAAATCAGTGTCGACAAAATTAGACAATAGTAAATATAATTTTCCATCCATTGAGAAAAATCTTCCACAAAAAGAGTAAGGGTTGGTAGCTATGTGAATTTTATGATAAATCGCAATCTAATTAAATTTCTATTCTCACCCAAAAATAAGCGTTACTAAAAAAATTAAACAAATTTGATACACATTTTTAAATAGGACACGGTGAATATTTTTACCATTGACTTGAATTTTTATTTTATTTAAATTCACCAAAAAATTCCTGTCAACCATGAGTGATCCATACATTAAGAAATTCTTCTTGAAAAATTTATTTGTTTATACCAATTGGAAATGAGATTCAAATAAATTATATAACATGCAGATAATGAACACAAATATCATAAATTTTAAATTAGACTCTATAAATGTTACCAGCTCTTATTTTAAAAAAATTAAGTAAAATTTATAATTGGACTAAATAAAGAAATATGTTAAATATAAACAAATAAAATATAAGAAACGAGACGTTTTAACTAATTATTATTCATCAAAGATATTTATAAATTAAATATTAGAGCTAAACTAATAAGTCTAATATCTAATATTGCCGTGAAATTAAATTCGATAAAATTAACGATAATCTTATAAACCAGCCACTTTTTTTTTTAAAAAAAATTCCGAACTGTGGCTTACATACTTTTAGTAAGTTATGTGTGCATCAATGGCTTCAAAATTATATTTTTTTACTGAATTTTTAATTTATTAATTAAAAAATCACTTACTTTTATTTGTTCAGCAGGATAAAATAATCGAATGAATACACCATCCGTGGAATATTTTGTCATAATATCTATACACCCCACATTGTAAGGGCCGGTTGGTTTTGGAATTTGCCTCGGCAACTTTTTTCCCTTTTTCATGAACAATCCCATAATTGAACAATTTCAAAGTAACTTAAAAATCTCAACTTGTTCACCGGCTGAAAACGAAATGACCCGCTGGCTAATAGTTGAGGATCAATTTATAACATTCTATGAACAGCGCACTCTGTTGGGATGACCCGTAACACTTTTACCACTTAGTTTCGACGTGTGACCGAAAAACTACAAAGTCTTGGCATAGCCTTGAACGAAAGTGAAAACTTTATAATACGTCATGGCAGAACGCGTTTTGTGGATTCCTCATCTAAAAACTTCCAAATCTTGTTTAGGTAGGGTTTTTTTTTCCTCTCTCCATGAAACAAGAAGTTTCGAGAAAGTTTCAATAATCTCTCATCTAAAAGTTCTATAAGATTCTATAATCTCTGAGTATCATAATCTATGAATTTGATAGTTCATTAGTCCTATATAAAGACTAATTAATCTTTATAAGTCAAGTTTTTCAAACACCGATAATTTCCTCCCCAAATTTAGACGTGGTTCAAAGAAAACATCGTAAATTTTTCAAATCATCACAAATATTATTGCCAACTTTAAATAAGAAATAGCAATTTTTATGAGAATTATAATGTTAGCTTTATTTTGAATTGTATGGCAGCATAATATTAATCTTTCATTCATAACAGCTTCTTATATTTTCATTTCAAACAAAACATTCTTTTTTTTGGGGTTAAAATCCCCGGAGTTTTTGAAAATCTTTTATATGCATTTACTTCAAAATAAATACATGCTCTCAATATATTCATCTATATTGATAAATTAGTTCATACAGTACTGAATCGGGTTAGTTTCTTCTATACAAATAAAAAAGGAAACAAATCTAGCCACAACACTGCAACAAACATCAATAACCTTTGAAAGCCTTCACCTTCAGATTCAAAAACAAAGAGGCAACTTCCGCAATCATCAAAAAATACTTCCTCTTTTCTAACTTATAAAGCTTTGTACTCAATCTTGACTCTGAATATTTTTCAATGTCACGGGCATATTATGTATCTTTTGAGATCACTGTTGTTTTCATTTTTTTATTATCTAACACTTCCTCTTCGAAATATCTTCAGGGCAAATTGTGATTCCTCTTCAAAAGCTGAGACTTGGGTGTGAGAAGAGGAAGTAGCTCGAAGGAAAAGCGTCTTAGACGAACTTTCATTCGGAAGTAGGCCGCTAACACTTGAAAGATGGATGTTTTCGAAGTTAACACTTTCACTTAAGGTCTTATCTACAATCGAAGAGTAGATGTTTCTGAAAATATCACTTTCAGTTTGTTTTTACTATCTTCAAATATCGATAATTAGAAAGTTCTGATGACTTAATATTCGAAATTTAAATAATTTGATAATATTGGGGATTTTAATGTTGATAAATTAACATGAAGTAGATCACTTTAACTTAAAAGATGAATGTTTCTGGGAAAAAATCACGTTCACCTATTGTCAAAAGTCATCGTACATTGAACATTTGAATAATTCGATGATATTGATAATTTAGAAATTGATGAGCATACTTTCGGTAGTAAGCCGCTTTGATTCGAAAAGTAGATGGTTCTGAAAATATCACTTTCACTTATACTTGTTTCTTCAAATATCGGTAATTAAAATGATCTGACAACTTAATATTCGAAATTTAAATAATTTGATAATATTGGGGATTTTAATGTTGATAGCATGAAGTAGATCACTCTAACTTAAAAGATGGATGTTTCTGAAAAAAATCACGTGCACTTATTGTCAATAGTCATCATACATTGAACATTTGAATAATTCGATGATATTGATAATTTAGAAACTAATGAGCTTACTTTCGGTAGTAAACCGCTTTGACTCGAAAAGTAGGTGTTTCTGAAAATATCACTTTCAATTTGTTTTTCCTATCTTCAAATATCGATAATTAGAAAGTTCTGATAACTTAATATTTGAAATTTAAATAATTTGATAATATTGGTGATTTTAATGCTGATAAAATAGCATGAAGTAGGTCACTTTAACTTAAAAGATGGATTTTTTTGAAAAAAATCACGTGAAACTTATCGTCAATAGTCATCGTACATTGAACATTTGAATAATTTGATGATATTGATAATTTAGAAATTGATGAGCTTGCTTTCGGTAGTAAACAGCTTTGACTCGAAAAGTAGATGTTTCTAAAAAAAGTCACTTTCCATTATATACTTTTCTACAGTCTTCACGTATCTGATATTCTGGATATTCTGATCATATAGTATTTTAAGACTTGGAAGTTTAAATAATTTAATAATGTTGGCTATTTGAATATTGATCAATAGGAAATAGGTCACTTTGACTTAAAAGGTGGATGTTTCTAAAAAGATCACTTTCACATTATAGTGAACAGTTATCGAATATTTGATGATATTGATAATTTGAATATTGATTTTCTTACACTCGGAAGTGGTCTGCTTTAACTCAAAAAGTGGATATGTTTTTGAAAATAGCATTTTCACTTATTGTTCTCATCACTACTCAATATATACTGATAAATTATTATCAGCAGTCATCGTATACTGATAATGTGAAAAATTTGATTACATTCATAATTTGATGACATTGATAATTTGATTAATTTGAAAGTATTTATAATTTTGTATAATTTGATAACATCGAAAATTTAAAAACTGATGAGCGTTCTTAAAGGAGTATACAGTTTTGATTCGAAAGTTAGATGCTTTTAAAAATATCACTTTCACTTATAGTCTTATTTACAATCTTCAGACACCAATATTCTGATAATTTAATGTTTACAGAATTTCAATAATTTGATAACAATGATAATGTGAATATTGATGAAATCAAATTTAGAAGTAGGTCACTTTGAGTCGAAAGTTAGATGTTTCTAAGAATATCACTTTCACTTATACTCTCATCCACAGTCTTCAGACACCAATAATGTGAATATTCTGATAATTGAATGTTTACAGAATTTCAATAATTTGAAAGTACTGATACTGTGAATATTGATAAAGATATTGATGAAATCAAATTTAGAAGTAGGTCACTTTGAGTCGCAAGTTAGATGTTTCTAAGAATATCACTTTCACTTATACTCTCATCCACAGTCTTCAGACACCAATAATGGGAATATTCTGATAATTGAATGTTTACAGAATTTCAATAATTTGAAAGCACTGATACTGTGAATATTGATGAAATTATATTTAGAAGTAGGTCACTTTGCCTCAAAAGTTAGATACTTCTGAAAATGTCACTTTCACTAGTACTTTTATCCACAATCTTCAGACTCTAATAATGTGAATATTCTGATAATTTAATGTTTAAAGAATTTCAATAATTTGATAGCACTGATAACATATGAAATTACATTCGTATAGACTCAAAAGTTGTATGTTTCTGAAAACAATCGCTTTCACAGTAAATGTTCGTCATATATTGAAAAAGTAATTGATTTGATGATATACTGATAAAATAAATCTTGATTTTTCTTACATTCGGTAGAAGTCTGCTTTGACTCAAAAAAGGACTATTTAGGAAAATATCACTTTTACTTCTCATCAATTGTCCTCTTACTTTGAAAATGTTATATCTTCAATCCTCGTATGTTGATAATTTGATTTATTTGATGATAATGATATTAAAATCATTGATTACTTGCATTCGGAAGTAAGCCGTTTTCACTCCATAGATGAATGTGTCTGAAAACATCACTTCCACTTATAGTCAGCAGCCGTCACACATTGAAAATTTGAATAATTTAGTGATGTTGTTAATTCGAATATTGATGAGCTTGCATTCGGAAGTAAGCCACTTTGACTCAAAAGTTCGCTGTTTTTGAAAAAAGTCACTTTCATTTACAAATCTCAAACAGTCGTCGAATATTGATAATTTTTGAATGAATCCCCGTTCCTTGATCGCTTGGGATAAATGTTTGTTTAAAGGAAAACATTTAACTCTGATTTGTTTTGGGTAAAAGATTTAGTTTCAGATAATTTTCAAGCAGGTAAACGTGATGGATAATTTTTTGTTCCGTTTGGATTTGCTTGATTTGGCAGTTTCCTCTTTTTGATTTTCCTTAAAACTTGCTACGGTGATTTTTTGTTGTTGTTGATGTATATAATTGATTAAAAACGCAACTTAAGAAAAAATATTAATAAATTTTATAAAGTATTTACTATTATCAGATGTATTGTGATAGATTCTATGTGGTGTTTATATTCATTTATAAACTTTTCATTTACATACATTTTAATTATTAGGCTCTATTTATAATAACTACACCGTTTAGGTTTTCTGCAGTTCGGAAAAATTTTTAAAAAAAACTGTAGTGAGTTTAAGAAAAAGCTGGCAGCTCAGCAAATAAGATTTATTACACTAATACATCTGTTTCTATTAAACAAAGTTCCTTTTCTTAAAAAAAAAGCTTTAACGCTCTTTAAAAGTAACAACTGTTATATTATTGGAATTAATTTTATAGAAACAATTTTTAGTGGTGGTTACAAAGAATTTAGAATAACGACATTTGTTTTATTTAAGCTACCACTTTTTAAAATTTTCAAGGCCCCTGCCCTCTGCGTGCAGGGATGCCAAATGAGACTATAAATGTAGAAATTTAATTGTAATTAGCACTTCAACTTATCTTTTAAATTACTCATATTTAAAACCTCTTTCAATAGTAAACTGAGATTAAGCATGCTATAAAAAGTTGCTACTCTTAATATCGTCTAATGAAACTTTAAATTTTATTAGACGCCTCTTTTTGCATTTTTAGTTGATTGCGGCAACCCTTCTTTAGGCGAGTTCATTAGAATGGTAGAATGGTAGAAATCACATAAATCTCGGTGCGCTGCAGCGAAGCGGCATTATCCGATTCATCTGTAGTAATAAATCGATGATGAGGAGTTCGAGAAGGGGTTCGTGTGACTCGGCTGGGGCTGAGTGTATTTCGTGTGCTAGGGCAACATATACCTAAGGAAAAAGGCAGTGATGGGCCTAAATTTAGTGTTGTCGTCAATTAGTTCTATATCTAGGAGTGAGTTAAAATTGCTGGTGGTACAGGTTTTTGCTTCATCGTAGAAATTTTGGTTTAAATTTTTTATATAGACGTTGATGTCATCAATTTTAAGATCCCTTTTTATACTATTATTGCTAATGCATTTAGGGGCGCCGACGAGTCTTCTTATAATCTTCCCTTCTGCCATAGAGAGTTTATTTTTTAAGTGATCACTTAGAGTGTTAATGGCGGGGCAGGCATAAGTTAGAATTGGCCTAATTGCCATTAGATAGACAGTGCGCTTGCATTTTAAGTCTAAAGATGACTTCGAGTTTAATATGAAGTTGAGGGCCCAATAGGCACCATTCGGTTTTTTAATAATGTTATTTATGTGTTGCTTCCAACTTAAATTAGAGGTGATAGTGACTCCTAGATATTTTACAAGTTCATTAGCATTGCTGAAAGCCAATATATATCAAGACGAAAAAGAGTAAAAACTGGTAACTAATAAATTTCTTTTTTAGCTTTTTTTCACTAATAATAAAAATCCATAACTGCCAGTTGTTTTTAACGGATGTAATTTTTATATTGATTTGCTTCTTCGCTGAATTAAAATTAAAAACAGCGATTTGTTTATTGTTAAGCATAGATTAACTCTTCTCGAATATTATCTAATATTGAAATAGTTCTTCTACCAGTATTATCTCTTTTCCATCTCGCTTTCAGGGCTGTTCATGAGGTAGCCAAATTTAAATGAAACTCTAGTTTACAATCCACACCATTATTTCTCATTTAAAACTAAAACCAATTGTAAAAGCATGTTTTTCTATAGCTGGAAAACTTTTTCTGCATGAAAATCCGTTATTCTGAGAAAGAGGGGAATATATAGAGTAAAAAATTTTCGGCAGCGCTAATATAGCAGCATTCAGGACTTCGAATATTAATAACCATAGCTACCTCTTCGTTTATACGGCTGCTACGTCATTTATTAACGAGTATTTTGATTGGAAACTCTAAAAAGTTATTCAATACCGTATATAATAAATTAAATTTTGAGGAAAAAGTTATATGATAAAAGACATTTTTTTTCTTTTTACAGTTTGTCTGTCATATATTGGAATGCCATTGGCGACTGTTTATGTAAAAAGTGGTAGAAACTGAATTCACTTTTACTTATTTATTATCTATTTAATTTCTAAATCGCAATTACTACTATGACTTACATATCAAATTATTCATATTTAAAACAAAATCATTCTCTGCATTTACTTTCAATAATAAACTTTTTAAATAAATGCTGCAAAAAGTTTTTCTTTTAATAAAATTTTGAATTTATTATTAGCTCCTTTTATAATTTTTGTCGCCTGTGGAAACTTTGTTCCTGCTACAAAATAAATTCTAGCAACGTGCAATTACCTTGTTTTTTTTTTGATGAAATTAACATGTATTTTTTAAAGGACGCTAAACATAAGTTAATTAAAAAAAATATCGTATAAACTACTTAATGTGTTGTACCAGTTTTTTTTAAATATAAAGTTTATAATCTTATAAATTTTTAAATGAATATCATTTCTTGGATATAAAATAATTTGCGGTTAAATCGAATAGCTCACGTCCCGTGAAGCTTGTGTCTCAAAATATTAATTAATTAAAGTGGATTCGTTGGAAAAGGTATAATGCAGGAACATGCCTTTTTCTTAAAAATAAATAGGGAGCAAATAAAAATAAGAAATTAATCTGAAATTTTGCCAGTTTCTTAACTTTTTGCCAGCCGGACTTCTTGTAGTTCAATGATGACAGGTTTTCAGATAAATTAAATAAAAATTTTATTCTATTAATTACTAATTTTGCTAACACATTCGATGCAGGATTACACGTCATTTCCACAATTTATACCATTACAATTTGTGTCAATAAAACAGATGAGAAGTTAATAAGGTGCATATTACCATGCCTATTTTGCAGAAAGGATGATGTTCTTATATAATTAATGTCGTTAAAAACATTATGACATACTGTTTATTAAAATAGACTTTTTATAAAATCTGAAGTGGTTGCTTGAATAAGAAAATTTTACTTCCATTTCATCTTGACAACTCTTCATTGATTGATATAGCATAAACACCTGCATTGGGCTATCGATGAACGAATTAAAATAACATATCAGTTACTTGATTTCAGAATCAGATATCTTGTTTCATATTATTAGTATACAACGGCACGGAACTGTTTTCCATAGACTTTGTGTTGAAGGAAACCTTTAAGAGAAACCCTCAAAACTTCTCCCGGTGACCGGGCAAATAAGGAAACATGAAAAAATATCAAAATAACCACAATCTTCCTCACACGCTCAATGCTATATCTCTTACACTTACACCCGAGTACAGCTGATTATACTATATCACTCACTGAAAATGTCCGGTTGATAGGGCATTGGGCTCATGTCCAAGAAGTCATGGGTTCGATCCCCGTCGGGCGAAGACACCCAGTCTAGTAAATGGTGACTGATGAACGTTAAATCTGTCGAGTCACAAAGTCCTCCATGTTCCCATAATAAATCAATACCTCTAGGGGTACTAAATCGTTCTCTGGTTCAGGTCAAAATTACGATCTGTGGATAAATGAATGAATAATGAATGTATGAATAATGAATGTATGAATTTGTTCCCCCTATGAACTGTCGTGACGTATGGGTGTGGCAGAAGTCGAATTCATGGCCAAAGATGGCGCCTCTGCAAAACAAGAATAATCACACTCCTTGCTTTCATGGCCTACGACAGCAACTCACTGAAAATGGGATTCAATAAATATAAAATCAACATTAATTTTTTTTTTTTATTTTAGCAACCACTTTAATTTCTGAATTTAACAATAAATTAATTTTAATAAACTATATTTTTAGTGTCATGCGGAAACGTTTATATTTTTTCGTTCATATTTTTTGGAGAAATGGTTGGATGTAGTTGCTATTCTGTTTTATTGACTCAAACTGTAGAGAAGAATTTCGTCTTACCATATCACGTGTATGGTTAACAATTGATAAATCTTCATCTCGTTCATAGTGGATTCATATTTCTTTTCTTGCAATTATTTAAATTAATGATAAACGTCTAGTATTTTCCAGATGTCTAAAGTTTTCGTCAAGAATTTTCTAAGAAATTTCTGTTATAGAGCGACAACCATTTCATTATTTATAATGAAATGGTTGTCGCTCTTTAACAAAATATTCCTCTATAACTATTCCTAATTTAAAATGTCGCTCTATAACAAAATATTCCCTTTAGGGAATATTTTGAATATGTTATCCCTTTAGGGAATATTTTGAAAGTTATTAAGCATTCCGATAAAAAAAAATCGTTATAGGAAGAAATTTGATGTAAGCAAACTTCTTGTTAAAGAGACTCCACATACTTAGTTAATAAATTCTAAAGTAAATTACGTACTATTTCCAGAGATGCCAACTGCTCTGGACCAGCCAAAATAATTAATAAAACGGTAGGTAACTACAAAGTAAATTTTGCGAATATTTGACTATTTTAGCTTGCTTTTTAAAAGGTATTGCATGGCATAAGTACTAAAAAAAAAGGTGTAGCATGGCATGAGTACTATAAAGCGGTGAATTATATAAGCCTGCGAATTATTTAAAAATAGTGGTGGATAAAAATCTACAAAATTGAATTTATTAAACCAAGAATCACAATTGATAAACTACCACTTTGAAATATATATTTGCCGTCCGGAGCAAGTTGGCATCTCTGTATTTCTATCACTAACAATAGTACAAGATAGTGGGCTTTATTACAGGTGATTCATTATGGCGGTGTCCGACTGTATCAGAATTAGGACTTCTCACAAGAAAAACTACCCACAAACGATGCTGATTGGTTGTTCTAAGTGATTAATTTTTACTAACTTCATGACAGTTACAGAATATAATTATACTCAGCAACAAAAAAAGACAATTTTTCGCCAAAAGCGTTCTTCGACCGGCAAATCGTTACATAAAACAAGATTATTTTTTTTTTAACATTAAATGAGATCATCGTACGAGATTCATAGTTTGGCTTATCACCAAGGTCAGTTTACAACTTCCTTATTGCCCATTGTTTACTTTCGCTAGATAATTTCTTTTTCTATTATTTCAGTTAAAATATTTTCCCACCGTTCCCTACCTGACATGAAAGATTACTGAAAACCACAGCGAATGATGACAAGGGTTACTGGGCTAGTGGGCACAGTGGGGTGGTGTGCTTGAGGATTGTTTGCAATAATCCCTAAACTCATTATACCATAACGAAGACATAAAACGATTCATACAAGGCATAAAGTTAGTAAAAACTGTTAAAAGTTTAGTGGAGAAATAGGACTTGAGTAATCACTCATTCACAGATCAAAAATCGGACATCCTAAAATGCGATCGAACTTTTTAGTACAGATACTATTCGAATTTGTAACCTGTACTAAAAAGTCGAATTTGAAATTGAATTCGAATATGAGAAATGTAATAGTTACAAAAAGGGTATAAACTTGAAACGTGTAATAGGTTTTTGAACAGCACTGTATGTTATATTGTATAGAAAGTATATTTATATGGAACCTTTGTCTTCCCAGCCCTATAAACGTAAATGTGGCTTCTAATAAGAAGAATCTTCCATCATTATTTTATTTTTCTAAGTTACTATGTTTACTACTAAGTTTTTTTTTTTTCAAATATAATCGAAAAAAATCCTTGTCATGCAAATGTACAACTTTAAGTCAATATTGCTCGGGGACCAAAAATGGTTAATTATGTATATAAAACCTATATAAAAAAAAGATAGTGGATATTTGTTTATACCAAGAAGATATATTTTTGATACTGTTGTCTAACACGATAGCTTCGAAGATATATAGTGCGGCTTTCAGGAGAACTCCTCCAGACACCCGTCTCGCGTCGTGGCTGGTACTATGGTTACGAGGAAAGTTCAGTTCGAATAGGGCTGTGGCGTGAATAGTTTTGTATTTATCTTAGCGTAAGCCGTCGTGAGTAAACCAATCGACATCTTCTGTTCTCCATTTCACCCCCTTAGAAATGTGCTCTCGCTTGTTACCATAGCAGCAGACAGCCCCAGACTTTCAGTCTGGAGGAGTTCTCCTCTAAGCCACACTATACTATGCTTAGACTTCAAATCTGGATGTAAATATTTATAATATCAATATATTGCGGTAGATTGAACTAACTTGTTTCTGAAAAATAAACCTACGCATCCTTTTTCTAAATTTAATTAAAAATAATAATAGAAAGCAATTAACTCATCAATTCATCAATCTAACTGATAGTTAAGCTTTTTGTCGTGGCATGGAGCTAAAATCATTTAAGCCAGACTGTTTCCATTTAGGTGCACCATCATTAAAAAAAACCAAGTCGTCTTTTGATGTGTTGTAGCATTAAAGTAGAAATATGTTTATCTCTGTGACAGCAAATTAAAAAGAATTGTATCAGAAAGGAGCATTGTCATATTTTTTTTTCTAGTGACATAATGACAGAGGGGATTGGTATAGGCTAAAAATAACACAAATCAGAACAAGGATATTCGAATCAAAACACCTTGCTCATTCGACACCTTGCTTCCCAGTATCAGTCAGCGATAGTTGCTCGACGGAGAGCACTGCAAAGGAGAACGAAGCGGCCATCCATTACAAATTGGCTTTGGCATATAGAGAGAAATGTTGATCAGAAGCCAGCTTGAATCTGTAAAAGTTAACAGTTAGACAGTAGGAGTCTATGAAGAGCCGGAACTGAACTATGTTTTCGTGGCGTGGCACACTGGTTAAATAATTGTCATAACTAAGCAAACCGCTAAATAATGCTTCTCTTTTTCAAATCATGCACCAAAATATGAAAATAGAAGCATAAATAGGAGTTAGAAACGTAACTATAAGGATTAAGAGGGAGGATCTTTTTATGACGCTTTCTTACTCTCTTGTAATCTGGCAATTTTAACACGAAAGTATTTTAAATCATTTTTAAAAGATTCCAGAACGTTTAAGTTCATTTGAATTCGCTACTCTTTTTGTAAATTACATTTTATATTTTTCTAGCATTTTACTTTCTATATTTTGCTTAATATGTTTCATTTCGTATATTCTTAACTTTTTTTGGGGGGGGGGATTAATGGCTGGCACTTGGGACTATTTCCAATTAGCCTCAGAAATGCCAGAATTGCTACTCTCTTATCGTTACCCAGTGAGCACCTATGGCTCACCCACGTCATACAATCACAAGCCCGTTTATAGGGCAGGTTACATTCACACAATCACACAGAAGAAAGGATATAGAACACAGAGAGAGAAAGAAACATCCATGTCCTGGGCGGGATTCGAACCCGCAACCATCGGCTCCGCAGTCAGGCACGCTAACCACTCGTCCACCTGATCGGCATATTTTTAACTTAATATGTTCTATTTTCTAGGTGCTCCTCGCACTATTGTATTCATTTATTGTGCTTTGGCTCTATTAATACAATATTAGAAAGCACTTCTTTTTGCGGATATAATCGTGTGAGCTGATAATGAGATTATATCGTTTCATTATTTTGTTTTCCAACCCTTTAATATTTTTTTTAAATATTTTCCTAATTATATTACTTTAATATTTTGTTTCCCTTTTTGTTAATATTTATTATATTATTTTCCCTGTTAACTATTTTAAGAGTTCTATATACTTGCAGCTTACACGCAGTAACTAAAACTTTTTTTTTCTTAGTTTTATTCGTTTTTCTCTCTTTTCTTTTCTATTTATCCATATATATATATAGNATGATAACACATAGCCAATCAAAATTGAGAACGCATGTGTGTGTAAAGGTAATAAGTTTTAATACTGCTGTCTGCAGAAATGTTACAACTAAACTTACCAGCTAAATCTTGTTGCGATTTTTATTTTGTACTTCATGTGTGAAAAATATTGAACAGAGTTCAGTTTAAAATACTTATATCTTTTATGAAAAATGGATCGCAGTGAATATCTTAGGCGATATGAACAGCGACATACGGCTGAACATAATTTAGCAGCACAAAATTACCAGGAAAATAATCGTGCTATCACTTACTTTCAAAAAATCGGGCAGCCAGAAATATTAATTAGCAGTTCATATTTTTTCGAGATATTTCTTAAATAATGCATAAAAGTGCAAATCATTGGTACACAAAATGATGTGAAAAGAAAAATCAATGAAAAATGTACATAGCTAGGTTTTGTGAATATTCAGAGATCTATTGCAACTATGTAATTTTTAATTTTATTGTTTTCATCTTATTTTTTTATAACAATTCAGACAAAAATGTTTATTGATCATTGATAACATAATTATTTCATTTTACATTTGTTTTTTTATTAGCATTCAATATGACAAAAAAATTATATTGCTTATTTTCATTTGTCGAATTTCAGTTACATATGTTTTTATTATATAATTTGGTTTTTGTCTGATGGAAACTAAAATATTTTGTCGGTTGACAGTATTGAAGTTAATTGGGCAATTACTTGCAAAGGCTTTTGCTTTTTGAAATATCACTCAATACTACTACATGTTTTAATTTGTTTGCCATATTTTAAAATTTTTTTCATTAGGTTTTAATTTTTTCAGTATGAAATTTAAATTACGGGGGGGGGGGGGNGGGGGGGGGAGATGAAGCACCATATAGGGAGCGTCCGGTATCCTATAAGATCAACAATGATTTGAGTTAGGGGTAAAAATATATTCGAGGGTGCCCCTTGGTGAAATTGGCGACTTATGTTTGGCGCCATTTCTGATTGCGCGGAACACCGTGGTAACAGGAATGGCTACCAAAATATAATGATATTTCTATAAGACATTGGAAAATTTCAACAAAACATCGGCCAAAACTTTATAAAATTGCAATGAACCCGATATGAGCAAAATTAATGAACCCAATAAAATGCATTTTGAATCGAAACAAAAATTTATGGAGAAAGCACAGAAAGAAAAGGAAAAAAACAAGTAACTTCTTCGTTAAGCTTGAATATCCTCAGATTTAGGTGCACCGAATTCTCTAATAGCAGTTAGATACTGTCTAAATTTATCATGAATAGAATCTATGTACCTCCATCGCCACATAAATTCGGCGAAATACGAATCGAAAATGGCGTCTGTGGTACCGGACTGGCTATAAAAAATTTTTCTAAGGTACCCTTTTATGACTGCCCACATACCTTCGATCTTATTGACCAGAGGCAAAAGTAACCTTACCAGACGGTATCCCAACGTAGAACTAACGGACCTCTGAATTATACCGTTGAACATTTAAAAATAACGCTAAAATTTAAACCAATCAGAATCACTATCGGGTTTCAACATCGCCCAGGGTGGCGATCAACAGCGATCACAACTTGGCGAGAATAAAGGAGCACTGTCAAATATAGTCTACCAAAGTATGGCTCTGCCACGCGTGCTTCGGATACGGAAATTAATCTCCGGCTAATGCCCTATAGTAATGTGTTAAATAATATTGCTTCCTCGCTTTATATAAATTTATAATACTGTTTGTATTAAAATTGCTTTATATAAGTTTACAATGCTGGTATTAAGGACCTCTGACATTTTACAATCCTATCATATTCTCTCTATGTGATGTTGGTGCAGGAAAATTGCCAGCTAATCTCCAGGAAAACAACTTTAATTTTGTTCGCGAAGCAAACAAAAATGTAATTGCGTAGCAATTGTCGGGGAGTTGGCGAGAGGTAGCGAGCAGTGAGCGGAGCCCACTAGTATGTATATAACCAAATTATAATATATTTATATATATGTAGTAGAAAACGGAGCAGTTGATGTCTGTACTTTATGTATTCGTGTTACCAGACTGGCTATACTGCACTCGGGGGTATTCCTCAGACAACAATGTCATACCTGCCAACTCCTCCGGATTTTCCGGAAGATTTTGTTTTCATATTTAAAGTGGTAGTAAATGTATACTATTCTTTCTTTTATAAACTTAATTTTTAAATGATTTTGATCACCATTATTCTTACAAAAATTAAGCACATATATTAATATGCGTTACTATCATGGTTGTCAACTTAAGTTTGCTCATATACAGCGTATTTGTTTGCTTAAAATTGAAGTTTTAATTACATTTTAATACCACTGGGAAAAACGATAATGGAAGGTATTAAGAGTTGGCAGGTATGCATTCTACATTTATTAATCAAGCTGACCTTTAATATATCTATTTAAATTATTTGTACGTATTGGTGAAAAAAAATTTTTTAAATTTATTTATTAAAATATTTCTACGCTAGCTGAGATGCCAACTTTGTTCCGGACAGCAAATTTATATTTTGAAGTGGTAGTTTATCAATTGTGATTCTTGGTTTAATAAAATCAATTCAGTAGATTTTTATCCACCACTATTACTAAATAATTCGCAGGTTTATATAATTCCCCACTTCATTCATGTTTTCTCTCGTTATTATCCCTTTCTATGCCAAAAGTCTCAGTTGCGAATTAGCACAATTCAGATAATGAAGTCGGGTGACCGCTACCGCGGGCATGTACTTCAGCAACACTCTCCTGTCAAGTTCTTAGGTCATGCTTATACCTTTTAAAAAGTAATCAAATATTTTCAAAATTTACTTTGTAGTTATTTACCGTTTTTCTTAAACTGTTTTGGAGTGTCCGGAGCAGTTGGCATCTCTGCACTAGCTGAATACCCGTTCTTCACGTGTGCGAGTGCAGTGGGAAAAAAAAGATGTAAACCAGCAAATCAATGCTGACCAACACTGCAAAATCATACTGATAACTTAAAAGCATATACCGACACAATTAATGAATCTAAATTAATTCTATTTTTTATTAATTGTTATATTTTGCTCTTTACGTTATCAAGTAAATCAAAATACGTTTTTTTATTTCGTCCCTTGAAAATTACGATTTACTGTATTCAGTATCATATGGCATGATGCTGTTGCTTAAGGTCAACTCATGAGAGACAACCTTTACCGTAGCGAAGCAATTTATTCTTGTGGTAGCTAAGTTAATGCTTTCATATATTATTTTTTATTCATTTAAACTTACTTTTCCCAAAACTACGTATTAATGATTCAAAAGTTCATGTGCAACGGCACATTGTTCCAGATGTTTTGTGGTGAAGCCTGTAAGATGTTGGTAAAATTATCAAAAAAACTGAAAGCTTTGGATATAAATTTCCTACCACTCTATAAAATATTGTGCAAGAAGAGTAATAGTTGTTAGACCTGTTAAGGCAGTTTTAATAGATACCAAGTGTACTAATACAGGGTTATTCATAATTTCCTCTAGGGTTTCGAAGCGTTATAGTAAAACAACGAAGACGAATATGGCAAAAAAAGAACGTATGAAATTATTTCGAAAGTATTCAAGTTTTAATTTAAGCAGTTGCCGGTAGATGGCAGTAACACGTGCGACTGAAACCAGTTGTAGTAAAGAAAAATGGCGTTTACAGGCGGAGGGAATTATGAATAACCCTGTATTATACATTAAATCTACATTAGTGTCCATGGTACCTATCGAAATTGCACTCATGTCCAAAACAGCAGTTTTACCAAAATTAATTAAGTATCATTAGCGTCAATAACAGAATGATAATTTTGTACTTTTCTTTTAACACGTTGAATGCCACGCTAAATTTACATGGCTTGCTCGTCAGGTCACACGGTAAATAACTACGAACTAAATTTGCAAATATAGACAGATTTTGCTAGTTCATAAAAGGTTTAACATTATATATCTGAGAAAAGTAGGGAATTATATATGCCTACGAATTGTTTAAAAATAGTGGCGAATAAAAATCTAATAAATTGAATTTATTAAGCCAAGAATCACAATAATTAAGTAAATTTTGAATAAATTTTCTGCAATTCCATAAAAGAGTGTAAACTTTATAGTTCTATATCATGTTATACGCTGTCAGCCAGCTGTTTTTCGCGACCTATGTGAAAGGTCAGTGTCAGCAAGCGGTGGCAGACGCAGCCTAAATGTAATTTCAGTGTCAGCCACCGGTGGTTGACGTGACCTAAATGGAAAGTCCAGTGTCAGCCACCGATGGCTGACGCGACGCTCAACGTGTTAAACAAATAAGTACCATTTTTTTCCATTTTCTTAATTTTACTAGATTTTCTATTAAATGACTCTTTTGTAAACTGGTTTACAGCCATAGTGGTTTGACCGGATTCAGGGCTCAAAAAACAGCCGTCATCGGTGGTCAAAAGTCCCCCGCCGATAACGAATTTTTCGAATCCGACGATCGCGTAGGCGGCCATTTTTCCCGTTAATGTTCGTCCCGTTAATGTTTTCCCTTTCGTACAATTTCAACATTTGCTATCTTACAGTAGTCTAGTGCCTCATTTCTAAAATAACCCTCTAATCTAAAAATCCCGTTAATTTCTTCGTCAGACCAAATGCGATTTGATTTCACCGAGTTGCCAGTTGAAAGACAGCTTTTGATATCTTTTGGCAACCAAAACATGCAGATGTTACTTGAACATTTTATTTGCTTTTTTTGAAGGAGTACATAAAGATAATTTTTCTCAAGAATGGGTGTCATTAAAATTTGCGATAGATAACATCGTTAAGCACCAGAAAACTTCAGCCCTCCGAGCCTAAGCTATTTATAAAGACCTAATGCAGCAAAATGAGCCACAATACAGAAATATACTGCGCATGGTGGAATTGATGTTTTCTCTGTCTGGGAGTACTGCAGCGGTTAAAAGGGGCTTTTCAGCAATGAACTTACAAAAAAACACATTACGTACTGGTCTTAAGCAAGAAGCGTTAACCGCAATTATGAACATCTACCTAAATGGAAAACCCCTCCAGATTTCTGTTCAGAAACCTCTGTAAATCATTTGCTTGATTGTGGAACTGGCAAACGTCATATTTGATTCATTTAAAAAACGCAGTACCCTCGCATAAATTGACATTCCAGACAGCTTGACCTTTGTCATTTAAATCAGTGTTCCCCAACCTTTTTCTCACCGCGGACCTGTCAGTGTTTGATAATTTTACCGTGGACCGCTGGGGGGGGGGAGCATTGATTGCTTATATTTTAGATTATTTTGACTTAATAATTTTTATTTAACTGTATTTAAACATGCCTTCAGAATAAAATACATTTACACCAAAAAATAAATATGAAATGATTTAACATTTTAACTTACTAGAACGTTAAATCAATGAGAACCCTGAGCTTGTTTCCTTTCAATAAGATGGTTCCACCTGGGGGTAATCGGAGACAATGATACATTACAAATATTTAAAAAAAATTATGTCACTACCTTCGGGGGCTCTTTTTTTATTAAATAAATAAAATTTTAATGGAATACAGATATTTTTAATTTGGGGTATAAACCTAGGAATTTAAATTCAGTTTCAGTAAAATGGGCGGCCCGGTACAATTTGATCCACGGGCCGGTACCGGTCAGCGTACCGGGGGCTGGGGAACACTGATTTAAATTATTTCATAAAGAAAAAAAATTTTCATAAAAGAAATACTAGGTTACTATTAGTAACCTAGTATTTCTTTTATTACTGTGAAATGTAATCCCAGTATTTGTATTCCTAGTAACTACTAATTCATTGTGCAATTTATATAAATGTTTGTAATAAATAAAAGAAAATTATATTTTTATTTGTTTAGAAGCTACGGGTTAGTTTCAGAGGAGGACGAGTACATAGTTGGACAAGCCGTCCTCGGGGACGGGTAAAATTTCTGAGTTTTTTCGAGCCCTGATCGGATTACCTATGGATGGTGTTTTCTACACTAGGGAACGCTGCAAGCTCGGGACTGCCTAAATTTCCGGGTTACTGTTTCAGTTGTATTTTAAAGCCATTTGGCATCATTGTGTTTGAGATTCTTGCTAACAATGTATTTGATTACTTATTACTTATGTTTACAATGCTAACAATACTTGTGTTTACAATACTAAAAGTGTTAAACACTAACGTAAGATTGTGCACAGCTTGCAACACGAACAAACAGTAATAAACAAATGGAAAGAGGCCAAATCAAGACTGCCAAAAAAGCGAGTTCTTCAAAGTCTGGCAACCATGCCACCTTTTTTAGTAATAAATAACAAAATAACTAAAGCACATTTTCACTCAAAACTCCCCAGAATTACATAGTAACATTAATATCTTATGAAAGACGGCAGATTTGAGCTCAGAAATTATCTAATTTCTTTCTTTTATTGAAAACAAAATTATCCGTTTGAAAACATCGCCTATCAGAATAACATGTAGTAAGCAGCTGCAAACTTTTTAACCGGAACTAGAGTAGGTCCCGAGCTCGAGATTGTTATTGTTTACATTTCTATTGAAAACACCATCCATAGGAAACCGTGTGGTGACTTTCACTTATAAGAGGCGTTGTTCATCTAAGTTTTTCAATAAAAGTGAGAAGAAAAAAATTTGTTAGATTTTTTAGGTTCAAACGCATCAAAATAAGGCTTTATAGTACAGTTTGCGATTATGAAACATTTTTTTTTTCTTAGTTCATTATTTTAAACTCAAATCGCTCAGTTCCATGACTTATTCGTGAAAGTCATAAAACGTGTGGGTATTACTCGATTTCCATCCAACATTTTATTCTGCATGGCCGAATCTGCGTTAGAGCTTCGAACACGCAATCAAAATTTTTCTAATATAAATAAATTCTCTTTTAGGAAATAGTCGGTTTGCATCACTTCCTAGAATGAAAAAAAAGGAAAATTATTAAAATCACAAAATTAGAAGATTCCTCATGCAAAGAGATAGTCAAAACGTTATTTCCTTAACGATCAATTTTTAAATTCTCGAGAATGAAATGTCTGCGAGGTCTTTCAGTAATGTATTCGAAACTAATATTTTATCCTTAGGATTATCATCATAGCTAAAAATGAAATACGCCATTGTTACACGTCAATGTTCGAATTAGACGTGTTTTTTCACGAAGAGTTCGCAATTAAAAAAAAAAAAAGGACCATCCTGGATAACTTTCCATCTAATGATCGAATCCTCACGTTCTCTAGGTGTCAATAATCAGGGTAAAAAAGATAAAACTGGCAGCCAAACTATTTTTATAGCAGTTTATTTGTGGGTGGGGTAATAATAGTTTGCTTTATTCAATTCACCACTTCTGAGTTCGAATTAAAAATTGTATAGTTACACTTTTAATATATAGGGATTGGATGTGGTAAATTTAAAGTGAAAGCAGAAATAAGTCTGTCAAATCAGCTGTGTCCAAACGTAAGCTACCACTTTTTATTTTTTACTATCCTGATTCTGATTCCCTACGAATACATTTATAACTCACCCGTCTCAAAAAGGTTGATGGTTTGACTTGAAACATGTTAATTAGTACAGACAATATTTTAGGTAATGAAATCAGACACAAAAACGTACTGTCGTTTAAGGTGATATATATATATATATANAATATATAATTTTTTTTTTTTTTTTGCAGACTGTACATTCTCTGAATGAGTATCTTTTTTCAACGTATTCAGATTACTGACACCAAAAATGTACAGGATAGTCAAAATCTGGAAAATATGGCCCCTAATAGTTTAGTCAAAAGATCGGTTCCTCAGGTTTGGAACCTTTAATGTTTATTTTACTTTTTGCGTATTTCCCAATATCTTGAAATCCTTTTAAGCAAATTGAAAATTTGTACACAATTATAAAATTCGTTTATCCAAAGATAATACCACACAAAAAATAGCTTTTAGTAGTAAGTATTTATCAATTTTTATTATTTGAATTGCAAAATATATATGTATATATATATTTTTTAAGAGAATGTAGTTTTACATGACAAAATTCTAAAAATCAGGGGGAAAACAGGTGAATAGTTCCTGAGAATTCGAATTTTGAAATAGGCGTGTTTTTAAAATTTGATTGCGGTCAGAAATCCGAATTTGTCCGAAATCCGAAATCAGAGAAAGTACGCTTTTGTGTATCATTTTTGTCACTCAAAGCAACGACTGCACTAATTAATAAACTTATTTGAAGTCACCCCTTTGAACCATTAAAATCGAGTCCTAGAACATGAAGATCCGATCATTAGATCAAAAGTTATTCAAGGTGGTCCGTTTATTTTTCTGCACAATATACAAATTTAGTAAGTATAAATTGATCAGTTATATCTGAAAACCTCAATATTAAATATCTTATATCTCGGTGAATAACTTGAACCCGTATTTTTTAATAATAATTTATAGCTAGATTTTCTGGCTCAGGGTGTACAAAAATATTTGTTTTACTTCGTAATTTATTGTGGGTCTCTCGAACATCTGAAAGCTTTACATTTTATTGATAATTATGAGAAAAAAGACATGAACTAAACATCTCTAAAGTGACAAAATAATGTTTTAAGTATTTCTTGAGAAATTCGAAAAAATATAATCAAAAACTGAAAGTTTCTCTTCCATTATTGTAGGGTATTGTATATACGATATATCCTTCTCATTCAAATGGTTTCAAAATAATGTTTAACTGCAAAGACAAGAATTTCTTTTCGAATCATAAAAATTTTTCTCAGGTTAATCTTCGACCAAAATTTAAAAGAAATAGAAATGTGGTAAAGCAGCATACTCCATTAAATTCAATAATTTTTAGAACGCGTTCTACACCATTGAGTTTAAAGAGCGTTCTCGTTTATCCATGAAGTTTTGATAGGAAATATTTTTAGAGAAACACTAAGTTTATTAGAATATAATGCAGAGTCTTTGCTAAAATGCTTTACAGAATTTTTGCCGTGGTTCGTAAATTTTGAAATAAAATCTTATAGTCTCATTTATCTAAGCGAACTCAAACTTACTGCACATTATATTTTATGCAAAACCACTTCATGCGGTTCACGATTTACATCAATTTAATACTTCAGAGTTTTACGAATTACTTTATTCTGAAAAGCGAGTTTAACTGTTTAAATTTGCAGGGTTCAATGCCCCCTCTACTTTCCATATTAAAGCGTATTTATATCGATGGGGCGTTTCTTTGAAAGTATTAAAACTGAAACTTAAAATAAACACAGCACTTTAAAATATATTTTTAACACTGCAATTAAAATAAAATTCATAAAAATAACTTAATTCGATAAATTCTAAGAAAATAATCGAATAATAGCTTCAAATTAGTAAAATTTATTAACCTCTTTAACTCAAATTGATCGCGCTAATATAAACATAGCTTTTAGATATAAAAATTCAAAGGAAAAAAAATTTTTTCCCTTGAAATTTATCTGTTTTTTTTTTAAAATAATTTTAATCATATTCATTTATTCTATTGTATATAATATTTACATAAAATAGTAATCGTCTTTTCACGATTCACGATTATTACAAGATCTCGGGGTCTGCAGCCGAAGGCATCACTCGGCGATTCGTTGGGAATAAAAGTCGAATTATATGGAAGTAAATGAGTAATGAATCGAATTATACGGAAATATATGAGTAATCGATATAAAAATGGACAGGAAAAAAGGGAGATGGAACATAGTGGGGTCGAAAATGATCTCAGAGATCAATAAAACCAAGCGTCGTAATTATAAAAGGCGTCCAAATGGAGTAGTCGGAGTCATAATATATAAGCAAAATGCAATAAAGAAAAATCCGAATAGGTAATAATAAAATATGAATAGAAAATCGAAGTCTACCTATAAAGAGAAGTAAAAGTATGACTATGTACAGACATGGAACAAATAAAATGTGCGAGACAAAATCAGTAAATTATATACAAAATAAAGAGCTATATATGTTACTGTGAATTGGTGGTTGTTGACATCCACTAGTGAATGTTGACAATCACATAGTCGCTTTGGTATATGTCCGAAGTATATACTAGGTCTAGTATACTAGGCCACAACCGGGATGCCCTACATCAGGGATGGCGAACCAATGGCACGCTACACAATATTTTGGGCACTCCACCAATCTCAAAGTTCACTATGAAGCATATTAACAATTGAATTAAAATTCACAAAAAATAAAAACAAAAAATGAACAATTATTTATAAAAAATTAATAATTTATGCAAAAAAAAGCAATTAATAACCATAAAAAGCAAGCTATCAATAAATAACTATCAAAAATATTAACATATAATATTTAATAGAAAACAAACGAACAATTAAGCTATGCTAGTGAAAGCGAAACAAAAACTGCACAGGATATAATATGACGCATAAGCGAAGGCAAGGAGACTCGAAACAGTTGGTTTCGCCAGAGCAAAAGCATAGCCAACACGCTAATTTTTCATTCTTTCGTACCTTGGTCGCCAAACTAAACATCTTCTTTGTACATTCGCTTTCCTAAGAAGGTATTTATAAATTAAGTACATTTAAACATGATAAAATTTGTAATACATGCTCAAAGATAAACTTTTCAACTTTTCTTATTATGCAATATTTATTTGTATTTATAGGCACTTTTAAACTGTAATTAATTCCAAAATAGCGAAGAACTACTTTTCAAAAGCGTAGTGTTATATTTCCTATCTTTCTCTGTAGTGAAATCTTGAGGTGAAACGAAGTACAGTAACGCATTATTTGCTTATGCAAAGCATAGTAGCCAATTTCGTTGACACAGGTGTATTTTGTATTTTAAAGTTTATTTGTGTTATATTTGCGATTTTTAACTGTTATATAACATGGTTAGTTCAGCAAGGAAAACAAAAGTGCAAAATAGTAAGCATATCAGAGAATTTCAAGCATGGTGGACAGAGAAATATGGCATGATTTGTAAAGGCGACAACGCTGTGTCTATTTTATGTTCTGGAACAGTGATATGTAGAACATCGTCTGTAAAACGGCATTTTGAAACAAATCACAAATTCGTTAGTCAAAAAAGTGAACCAGACCAAAAGGAATTAATTGCAAGTGCAATGAAAGACAGAAATAAACAATTCACTTCTAAGCACACCGGACAAAAAATTAGTCACCCCTAGAGAAATCATGAAAAACATCATTTAATAGCATGTAATACCACCTCTGGATTCGCCTGGATTCAGTTAGAAAGTGAGTCCACAAGGTTTTGCTGGTACGTCGAATCCAGTTTAAGCTACTCGCTGAGAATTTGATAGCGCAAATCAACCGAATTGCGAGTATGATGATTTCGGCGTTTTACCCGCTGATCGAACATGTCCCACAAATATTCAATTGGGTTGAAGTCAGGTGATTTTGCAGGCCAGTCGAGATGTAATTGAGTGTCTGAGTGTTCATGAAACCAGTCACATATTCTTCCAGCCCGATGAACTTTGCTGTTCATCCTGCACACTTTTCATGAAGAAGTTAACTGATAGGCAACATATAATCATCCAGAATGTTCAAATAAACATGTTAGTTCATGTTAGTGACCACCTCAGTGAGGGGTTTCAATCTATAATAAGCAAAACGCCCTCAAAACAGGACAGACCCTCCTTCGACTTGAACCTGACCTAGCACGCAATCAGAATGAAATGCTTCATCTGCTCTTCGTTGCACTCGACGACGTGAATCTTTTGAAAAAAGCAAAAACGTGATTCGCCAGACCATATTAGATGCTGGCAGCCAGCAACAGTCCACGTTTGCTGATTTCTAGCCCACTGAAGTCGCACAGCTTTACGTGCCTGTGTGGGCAATGGCCTCTTATGAGATGTTCGACTCCAATTGTTCATTGCATGCAGCTCCCGTCTCAATGTTCTTTCACTAACAGGTTGGGATGGACCTTCATTTACTAATTGAAGCAATTCATGTCGCCTTTGGAAGCGATTTTGATTGACAAGTCATGAAACGTTTCTCCGGTCCCTTTCATACAGGATTTTTTACTGATCACAATTCTGACGTCGTCTTTCGTGACTACGTGTATTGCACCACTGCTTGTAGACACGCTTGTAGACACGTTCGCATCGAAACACCAACAAATCCAGTAACTTCATTCACCGTATGACCATGGGCACTGCCTAACACAATTGCTTATTTTTACCACTCAATCACACCTTTACACTTATCCATATTTACACACAATATCCGCTTCAAACAAAAATATCTCACCGATTGCTATTTACCTGTGATCACGTTGAAGCAGCGTGCACGCATTTGAGCACGTCACTTGACCACTGCGCCACCTAACGAAACCTAACGATTCATCGGTGCTTGAGCACTAGGGTGACTAATTTTTTGTCCGGTGAGCTTATGATTAAATATGTTGATGAAAATTATCTTACGAGTGCGGCAAGTTACTCGGCTGCAAATATCATTGCTCGGCCTAGTAAACCTTTTCAAGAGGGAGAGTTTTTGAAGGAAGCCTGGTTAGCATGCGCGCCCTCACTTTTTGATGATTTTGATAACAAAGATAAGATAATTCTGCACTTCAAAGATACCCCTCTATCTAGAAATATAATAAAAGAAAGAATATTAAAATTGTCTGGAAATGTAACAGATCAACAAAAAATTGACTTTAACTCCGCTCTTTTTATATCGCTATGTCTTGACGAAAGCACTGACAGCACTAAATCTGCACGTTTAGCTGTTATTGCTCGATATTGTGTAGGAAACGTCATTAAGAAAGAATTAATTGCTGTAACATCGTTGCTAACAACTACAAAGGGCACACATATATATCGGCTGTTAAAAATTCACTTATTGAGAAAGAAATTGATTTGAAAAAAAAATCGGTAACAACTGATGGTGCTCCAAGTATGGTGGGCAAAAAAATGGTTTCATAAGTTTATTTCAAACATACGTAGGGCACTCGATTCTTGAATTCCACTGCCTCATGCACCAACAAGCCTTGTGTGCTAAGAGTGGTTTAACATCTCTTGATGATGTAATGACGGTAGTCACAAAAATAATCAACCTCATTTCCTCGCAAGCTTTAAATAAGCGAAAGTTTGATGCTGTGTTGGATGAAGTCAACTCGGTGTATAATGGCTTACTGATGTATAATAATGTTCGCAGGTTGAGCCGCGGGAACGTACTTCAAAGATTTGTTGATTGCTTGGAAGAAATCAGACTGCTTCTGCAAAATGAGGGGAAAATTGAACAATACCCACAGTTGTTGGATGTTATGTGGCTTTCAAAATGGATGTTTTTTATAGACATATGCCAACGTTTCAATGAATTGAATGTGAAGCTTCAAGGCACAAATAAAACGATTGTCGTCATGATAGATCTTATTCGCGCTTTTGATGCTAAACTGCATGTTTTCAGGAACGATATTATTATGAGAAACTACAACTATTTTCAAAACTTGAAAAAAAGTATCTATCAACGATTTAGATATACATGAGAAACCAGGCGACGAAACAGTCACTGAAGAATTTATTTCTGTTATTGATTCTTCAATCAAGGAATTTTAGAGAAACACTTAAGTTTATTATGTACCCTGGTGTGACTTCATTTGATAAATTGAACTTGTCCCAATTCGATTGGTTGGAAATTGAAGAATTTGAAATGCAGCTGATTGATTTCCAATCCAGTTCAATATGGATTCAAAAATTTATTGAAACGATAAAAGAGTTGGAATTAATCGAAACAGAAAGATTGTCAAGCAATATAGTAAAAATGCTAATAACAAAATTTTGGAAGCATGGAATTCGTTGCCAGACACATTTAACTGTTTGAAGAATCTGGCTCGTGCTATTTTAACTATATTTTCGTCTACCTATGCCTGCGAGTCATTATTTTCAGAGATGAATAACGTTAAACACTCGCTTGGAAACCGTTTGACAGATCACTCTACGTCAGCATGCATTCTGCTTAAACTGACATCTTACAACCGTAATATAAGTTATTTGTCTAATCTGCAACAACAGAAGTCCCACTGATGTTACTTTAAATTTTAGTTATGCACGAAACTGAGACATTGCAAATTTTTTTCCGCAATAAGTAAGTTTTGAATTAATAAATATTAAGAATTTCGTAATAAATAATAAGTAAATAAAGAATTTTGAATTGATAGTATTTAGTATTATTAATTTCCCAATAATCACGTAAGTCAAAATTATTTGATGGCACGTCTATGACCTCCTTAAACATTTTTCTAGAAAAAATGTTTAAGGAGGGGCTCTATCTAATTCATCTGAGTGGGGAATGTATAATAAATCGCCGAAGCGCAACTGAATGGTGAAAGTTGGGGATCAGTAACATTTACTGAGAGAAAATTAAAATAAAGTAGCGAGATTAAACAAACAAATTTAAATTTTTTCTCGCCTACGTCTTTTACTATACTTAGATTTATTATTTGTTCATGTATTTTACTGTAATCGTGATATATTTTTGTTTTTGTCTGCCTGGCAACTTCGATGCATACTTACTTTGTTTATATTCAACATGGCTTCGTGTCCGTCTTTATGTTTAGTTAAAAATACATAGCGAAAGAATTGAAATCTTTGTAAAGGAATCTTTGTGAAAGAATATAAAATGTGTTACTTAAGAGAATTTATACTTGATGGTCTTGGCTTACTCGAAATAAAATCGAGTTGCGAATATAAGCAAATGCCACGTTTCAAAAACAATCCAGGATTGAGATACCCACACTACGTCACTTGAAAATATCCTATTCAACTATTTATCTTTATATAACATGAAAACGAAATAGTCTAACATGGTTGGTTTTCGATCGTTGTCGTTGCATTTTTATTGGCTAAAAAATCACGTGGTAGGATGCAGTTTTCCCACATCAGTTTCCATAGTTGTCTAGTTGTCATCAGCATAAAATTCATAAAAGTTACAAATGTATTGTTTATCTGTAAATTTTTGTTATTTTAGCAATAAAATGAATTTTTACTTCATTAATAAAATGAAAAATATAATCTATATCTATATTTCTCTTACACGGCGACAAAAAAAAAGCCTCATTACAACTCCCCGAATGGCAACGCTAGAAAATCGACCCATGATTGCCGCTAAAAATGTCACATGCCAAATCTAGATGAGATGGCTCAACATATAGCGCTTTTAAAAACGGAAACTGAAATAACCAGAGAGAGCATAAGCTAGGCAGAAGTGAGTAGTCTTTGTCGATTGATCTCTATTTTAGTATTTTGTCGAAAGCGCTTTTTTTCACGAATTTATATATTACGAATTTATTTGGCGATTTTTGATTTATATCACGAATTTATTTGTTTTACTAGAATTTATTTGTTTATGCAGGTTTTTCCATTGCAATTCACTTATTTCAATTTTTAATAGACTTAATTATAGCCAAAATTTTAACCTTTTTAAAGAGATATCAGTTTTAGAAATTTTATCTTAAGATTTTATACTATAGCACATTTCTAATAGGTTTAACGAATTACATGTCATTTATTTGAATTCAAATTTATTTTAATGACTTAGTATTTACTAAAAAGATGTAATTTTTTTTTTAAAAAAAAGAAAGTTGTTATATGAATTTGAATGATTGTTTTGAATTCTTAGATTTTTGTGCATCTGCAATGCACCTAAGCTAGTAGCGAGCGAAGCGAGCTTGGTTTGCGAAGCAAACCATATAAGATTACGTAGCAATTTTCAGGGATTAGCGAGCAGGGGGCTCATCCCACTAGTAAATTAAATTATTTTAAGCTTCTAATTTTATATTATTAATATTGTTCAACTTTTGGCAGTGGAAATTTTTTTTAACTTCAATTCAAATAATGCTTGTATTATATTTTTAATAATACTAGTACTTAATGCAAAAAGCAAGTACAGATTAAAAGGAAAGTGGCGAGTTCAAGTTTTTTAACACTGAAGCACGAAGATGGCCTCCCCTGATTTAGCTCTTCAAATGTATTTAATATTGTTATTGACCCAAAAGAAGAAGAAAAAAACGAATCTATCTCCGAGCAAATGTTGCAGAAACTGCAAATTATTTCTTTTTCGACATCACTAAACGCAGCAGGGAAACAATTTTCCATCTAGAAAAATACCATTTTCAACTCCTATTTACGACACCAACTTTTAAACAGACGGTTGTTTATAAACTGTGAATGACCTTCGTGTCCTTGAACCTTAAGTGCTTCTCAACATGAAGAGAGAGCTTGAAAACATATAAACGGCCCTCTCTGTAGTTATAAATTATAAGAGAGGTTAAAATATTTAATCGCTAGAACTGTTGCAATCGTTTGCTTTGCGAGATTTGTATTCGCTATTTCTATGGTTTGTTGCAAAACTGTAAAATTAATTTTGACAAAAGCCATTGAACTAAGCTAACTTTTCGAAAGGTCGAGTTAAAAAACTTTTAGAAAGCTGAATTGTTTCAGATCGACGAATGCTTCGGTTTAACTTTTATGAAAATTATTTTTCACTTTGATGCAGCATGCATTAGAAATCAACATTTGTAAAAGAAACCTAATGACATCAGTTGAAAAAATGCATAATTGCTTAGTTTTGGTAAATAAAATACACGTAAAATGATATATGAATGATGCATAAAAAATAGAAAATAATATGAATAGATAATAGAAATATAAGAAAACTGAAGTATTCATCATAAAATTTATGTTTAATACTTTGCGTATGTCAACTTATATGCACTTTTTACAGAAAATTTTTAACAATTGCAGCAAAATTTAAGATTTAATGTTTGAATAACTGTTTTTCTCAAACTGCAAAGAATTAATATGACATATAAAACACCATTATTATTAAACTTAATTTTCCTTTGAAATAACAAATTACTGTATGATATTTTTTTCTTATTTATGTATTTAATAAATATAATTTTTAGGTCTTTATATAAATTAGTCAATTATTCGTGGTTATTATTAAAATCACCGAGAAAACCATTGCAGGGAACATTCAATGTAGGAACGAGCGAATTCAGGTATCAGTTAATCAAAATTCAAGTATCAGTTAATCTAAAGTCATGCATCAGTCAGGTTAATCAGTGAAAAAAATCAGTAAAAGGGTAAATAAGTCTGACTTCATTAATGAACCCTCATAATAGTTCGTGTACAAATAATAATAATATTAATAAGTAAATAATTATGGTCAAAATCTTCCCTCTCCGCAAAAGGTTAAATCAATTACTCGTAGTTATTTTTGAAGTTAGTTAATTATTCGTGGTTATTTTTAAGATTACCGAGAAAACCATTACATTAAACGTTTAAAATAGTGACGAGAGAATTCTGGTATCAATCAGGTTAATTAGTGAAAAGGGTATTAGTAAATAACTGAATCAGCCAACGATTCAATCAGTGAACCCTTGTAATAGTTCATATACAAAATAATAATAATAAAAAATTAAAAAATTAATTATTTGGGCTTAAATTTTCCTACTCAGCAAAGGGTTAAATCAATTACCCGAAGTTATTTTTAAGTTAATCAATTATTCCTGGTTAATTTTAAGATTACTGAGAAAACCATTTCAATGAACGTTCTAATTAATGACGAGAGAACAAAGGTAGTTAATCAGTGAAAGGTATATCAGTAAGTGGGTGAATCGGTCTATGATTTAATTAGTGAATCCTTGTAATAGTTCATATACAAAAAATAATAATAAATAAATAAATAAATTATTTGGGTTTCAATTTTCCGGCTCCGCATACCAAAAGTTTCTTCCATCATTCCGCATACCAATCAATTACCAAAAGTTTCTTTCAAGTTAATTAATTACTCGTGGTTATTTTTAAAATTACCGAGAAAAAATTTCAATGAACGTTCTAATTAATGACGAGAGAACAAAGGTAGTTAATCAGTGAAAAGTATATCAGTAAGTGGATGAATCTGTCTATGATTTAGTCAGTGAATCTTCGTAATAGTTCCTATACAAAAAATAATCAAAGAAAGATAATAGCATACAAAAAATAATTAACAGTGCCCTCTTAACCCCGCAAAAGGTTAAGAGGAATTAAAAATTGCATTTTGATTATTTTAAATATGACTAGAAAACAAAATTGGTTCCATTGTGCGCGAATTACAAAGTTTAATTTTTATTTCGGAAAAAAAAACAGTGAAAGAGGATACTTAAAAAAATCCATCCTACCACCATTCTTTTTTCAAAATATTGATGCTGACTAATGGATATTGAAATGAAAGAAACTAGATTGAAGCGTTCTAAACCACGTGTTTGACCTCGATTAGATAATAATCTAACTGTAATCAATGGAAATTGGTCTATATTACTACCAAGTCTCTGATTGTATTTTAATCCTATAACGATCGATTATTTCTGTTCAGATTTCTTTTTGAGGCGTATTGTATTATAAGTCCATTTTATGTCATTCGTTAAAATATTTAATGTAAATAACCCATATTGTGTCTTCCAAGGGACTAAATTATTATCCGAACTAGATTGAAATTTAATCCAAAGGACAAAACATTTGGTATATTCATTAACCTATTTTATCCAAACTTTTTTATATTGAATTGATAAAAAAAATGGCCTTTTGAAAAAAGTGGTATAATTTCTAATATTGAACTTAATGTCTACTGGTAGCTATCATTTTATTTCAAAAAGAGCCAACTCCTTGTAGTTCTAAATCCAGTCAGTGAAACCTAAATCAATTATAAATTACGGAAAAATAAAAATCTTTTAATTTCCATACACAAATGACAAAACTGAAACAATTTTTTATTGAGTTAAGCATTAAAATAGTAGTTAAAATTCTTTTCACATCTTTTGAGATTCCACAGACAACTAAATATAAATTTAAGAAAATGTGCAGACTCACTCAATTTAACTTTTATTTATTTATTATCCCTTTAATTAGTCAATCGTAACTACCTTATAATGACTTACATTTCAAATTATTTATATTTAAAAAATGAAATGAAAAACATGTTTATAACTATATTTTTAGCACTGAGCATACGCCGTTTTGAGCACCGCTTTTAGCATTGAGCATACAAAGGCCGCATATCTAAGTGAGCAAATAATTAAATGTGAAATATTTCTGTAAACAATTCTCAATGCAAATTTTATTTCAATATCACCTACGAAAACTTTCTTCGAAAAGTACAAATGTTTTTACAACTTAGCATTAAATGTGTTATTTTAACATTGACTTCATGGATTAAAGCAATGCGGCTGTTAACGAGAGTTCATAAGGCCGTTACTTCCAAAATAATGTCATTATCAACATTGCATTTCGCAATGTATTTCAGTCAAACACATCAGGAGGTTTCCGATTTGTCTGATATATTGTTTATCCTCTTAACTACGCATCTTCGCCCTTCACTTTCAAATTCATTCAACCAAATCGAACAATTAACGTGAACCATTTCACACGATTCTTAATTTGTGCAGATTCAAGGTTAAGAAAATTCCCACCCCTAATCCTCCTCATTTAGTTGAACCCAATGCACTCCAATAAGTTTTCTCTGAGATGCCATCAATAGTCACCAGTCTAAAATTAAGAATTTTAATAACTTAGTAATTAGTAACCACATAATGCCAGCTTGTTGTTACAACTGCCAAAATTATGGACATACACAAAGCCACTGCAATGCACCTGCAAGGTGTGTAAAATGTGCTGAAAACCACAGGTCACATGAATGCAACAAAGACAGAACTACACCTCCAAAATGCTGTAATTGTTACAAAAGCCACACAGCCAACTATACTGGGTGCGAGACCCGTCCCAGCAGAAGGAGCCCTCGAACAACATCATATTCGACGCCTAAACTTGCTCATCGATTAGTGTCATTAATCAAAGAATTACAGGAATTGCTCAAAAATGAAGAAGTGCTCCGTCTTCTGCGGGGGATCATCGGGGAAACATCTCANGTGGAATTAAAATGGAATTGAAACTTCAATTTTAAGCAAACAAATACGTTGTATTTGAGAAAACTTATGTTGACAACCAGGATAGTAACGCATATCAATATATGTGCTTAATTTTTGTAAGAATAGTGGTGATCAATATCATTTAAAAATTAAGATTATAAAAGAAAAAATAGTATATAATTACTACAACTTTAAAAATGAAAATAAAATCTTCCGGAAAATCCGGAAGAGTTGGCAGGTATGGTACTTAAGTCATGCTAGGCCTTATAAAAAGCAATCAAAAATAGTTAAATATTTGCAAAATTTACTTTGTAGTTATTTACCGTTTTTTTAATTATTTTGGCGTGTCCGGAGCAGTTGGCATCTCTGCATAATGCCATCTTGCTCCGGACAGCAAATAAATGTTTTAAAGTGGTAGTTTATCAATTGTGATTCCTAATTCATTAGAATCGATTTAGTAGATTTTTATCCACCACTATTTCTAAATAATTAGTAGGCTTATATAATTCACCACTTTAGAAATTATGTTATGCAACACCTATTAAAAAGCTAGCAAAAATTGCGAAATATTTTCAAAATGTAGTCAGTTGTTATTTACCGTTTTTTTTTTAAAAATTATTTTGGCGTAGCCGGAGCAATCGGCATCTCTGTATTTTAAGAAGTTTTAAAAAATTATATTACATTAAAATATGATATTTTAAAGGATTTAGTGCTTGCATTAGCTCATGCAGCATGTTAAAATACTCGGAGTGCAAAGGAATTAAAATTGGCATTTCATGTATTACAATATCTCACACATCCATTGTACGCGATGAATATTTATACTAATAGTGTTCTTATTCATGAATAATATGTTTTGAAAACTTAACTTACATTTTAATCTTTGAATAAATATTATTAGATCTACCAGAAAGTTCTGTTAACCTCTGCTCGACGGGCAAGACATATATGCATTCTCAGGGTGTCGATAATCAGGGTAAAAAAAGATAAAACTGATAACCAAACTGTATTTTATAGTAGTTTATGTGTGGGCTGGGTAATAATAGTTTGCTTTAATTTAATTCACCACTACTTAGTTCCAATTAAAAATTGCGTAGTTACATTTTAAATGAAAGCAAAATTAAACTTCACACGGTTTCTTACAGGTAGTCTGATCAGACCACTATAAAGGTAAACAAGTTTATAATAGAGCCAATTATTACAAAATCTAGTGAAATTAAGAAAGTGGTAGCAAAAGTATATCTAAAAATGTGTTTCATTTATGAATACGACTGGTTTGTCGTATTTACTTTTCAACAACCAAAAATTCAATTCTCAAATATCTATGATAAATTTCTCCCAATTACTTTTTACCCTTTAATGGGCCATTTATTTCTAGTAAAGGTAAATTAAATTATTTTTGGAATTGAAATTGATATAAAAATAGTAGTTCATATAAGGAAAAAAAACTCATTTAGCTTATAAGAAATTAATCTAAATTTTAAAGTATAATTACCATGACCTATTAGGAACTTATTGACTTTTATTTTTCGTTATTTATAAAATAAATTTTAGAAATGCTATTAACTTCCAAAGGAATTATGTATTTTATAACTTTTATATGTTTTCTTAAACTAACAAATAGTTACCAATTTTATTTCAAACGCACTTCAAGAAAGCTGAAGTTATTAACAAATGGAGACCTAAATTAAAAGTAGTGAAAATTTCACCATGGTCTTTAAAAATTGGTGGTAAATATCCTTACCACGGCCTTTGAAAGGGTGAAAAAAGAATTTGGGTTCATGTGCTTCACTTTTTAAATAGTCTGCTCAGACTACTTATGAAATGTCGTAAGGAGGCTTTCTGATCTAGGAGGTGATGAAATAGCACACTACAAATAGTGAAACTACTGTGTCGCTACTTTTTTTTCCAATTTGTAATGTAGTATGCCACTTTTTTTTTAAATTAAAAAAAAAACGAGTTAGTAGTTCGATACAACGAAACAACAAAAAAAACGTGTAGTGAGTAGTCCGATACAAGAAAAAAAACGCGCAGCAAGTAGTGCAATACAAAAAAAAAGAAGGAAAAAAAACGCGTGGCGAGTAGTNTTTAAAGTGGTAGTAAATATATACTATTTTTTCTTTTATAAACTTAATTTTTAAATGATATTGATCACCACTATTCTTACAAAAATTAAGCACATATATTAATATGCGTTACTATCATGGTTGTCATCTTAAGTTTTCTCAAGTACAACGTATTTGTTTGCTAAAAATTGAAGTTTTAATTCCATTTTATTCCCAATGGGAAAGATGATAATGGAAGGGATTAAAAGTTGGCAGGTATGGTAGTGAGTAGTGCGATACAAAAAAAACGAAAAAAAAAAACGCGTAGCGAGTAGTCCGATACAAAAAAAAAAAAAAAAACNAAAAAAAAACGCGCAGCGAGTAGTGCAATACAAAAAAAACAAAAACTTCGCAGCAAGTAGTGCAATTAAAAAAATAAATAAATAAACGCAACGCGTAGTGAGTAGTGCAATACATAAAAAAAACAGTAGTTTGTAGCGATTCCTGGCAACTACTTTTAACGCTAGTTTAGAAAAGAAACACGGTGATTTTTCGAATTTGATGGGTACAAAACAAATTCTCGCAAGTCCACATATATGTGTAACACATATAGTATATGTGTAACAAAGTTGTTGCAGTTAACTACAAAAATAACGTAGTTTTTCTGAAAACTGGGATAACCATAATGGGGTTAACTATTAAGTATAATTTTATAAGGAAATTATGTCTGAATGAGAATTGAAGCTTACCAGACTTCTAAAAGTTGAAGTGGTATCTTGAAAAAAGAAACTCAGCATTAACATGACATTAAGACTAGCATTAGCGTGAATTTTCTACCACTATTAAAATTTTCAAAGAAATGCGAAGAACATTTTAAAAGAACATATATAACGCATACCTGCCAACTTTTAATCCCTTCCATTATCATTTTTCCCTGTGGTATTAAAATGGAATTAACACTTCAATTTTAAGCAAACAAATACGTTGCATTTGTAAAAACTTAAGTTAATAACCATGATGGTAACGCATATTAATATATGTGCTTAATTTTTTTAAGAATAGTGGTGATCAAAATCATCTAAAAATTAAGTTTATAAAAGAAAAAAAAATAGTATATACTTACTACCACTTTAAATATAAAAATAAAATCTTGTGGAAAATCCGGAAGAGTTGGCAGGTATGATAACGGTCTATATAGTTAGTTATAACAAAGTTAGTGTTCATTATATGTTATTTAAAAAAGGTAAATCAAATTAAACTATTAACCCTATGACACAGAATCTTTATTAAAAATATTTTTATTCTTTTTCTTATTATTTTGTATTAATTTAGGTAAAAATAAGAGAAAAATATTGCAATAAGCATTTTAATAATTTATGGTTATAAAATACTGCATAAAACACCAATGTCTTTTCTCTGTGTTTAAGGTAAAATCTTCATAACACCATTAATCAAACACTTCGTCACGGTTTTTCAAATTTGCACTTATTTGCTGTTAATTAGCTCTAAGACAGCTACTTATCATTGAAATTTGATTACTTTACAGAATCAATTACTGATAAATTTTTACTGATGAATGGAGTAAAAAATTAAATTACTTTTCTTGGATTTCACATTTTAGTACAAATATAATACCAATAATCTAATACATTTTTAGTAAGTATTAGACTGTTTTTTTTTATAATTGCAATATACTTTTGCCTGTAATTAAAGCGTCAGAAAAAAATATCTATAAAATGGACACCGGTCTACCAGGGCTATAATAAGAAACTAGCATATCCGGCCATTTCATAATCTCCTATTATTAAAAACGACGAATAAAAATATTCTAAAGTTATATCTAAAAATTTTTTAAAAAGTTACTTTTTCGCTGAAAACAAAACTTTGTTATTTTTTAATTAATAATCAAGTGTTTTTTCATGTAAACAAACATGAAAGTATAAAGCTAAGTTTTGTCGATCTTCCGAAATTTACAGAGAATTTCGAATGATAAATCATAAAAATATTCCATTTATCCACGCCTCTCTACTCTAAAGTTAGTATCTCTATTAAACAGACACAGTGTTTGTTTTTGTTCGAATGTCTATAAACAAGCACTAAGAAAACAAATTATTTACTTTTTTTTAATCCCCTCGAAATTGACATTCGAATCCCAAAAAAATTGAAACGGTGTCAGTAGGTGACTATAATTTTGCATTGATGTCTACAACTACTCGCAATGTCAAAAATTAAATTTATGCGGTTCTTTTTTCGTTCAGAACTTCACATAATACGAACAACAAAACGGAATAAGAATTATTTTAGCAATTTCACAGCTGACTAACCACCATTTTAGAATTTCGCTACTGGTTTTGAGTATAAAAACTAATGTCCAGGTATTATTAATCATTTTTTTCCATCTCATAAAACCTACCCTCGAGTGGATAGAGCAAAAGTTTACATACTAAATACTAAGCCAAGATAACAGCAATTTAAAGTTGACCCATAGATGTTTAATCCATTTATTTTACCAATTTGAAATATGATTTGAACTTTTTAGAGGTATTATTTTCCACATGGCTGGCTTCTTTAATATTCGTAATTCCACTAACATAAATAAATTCCTTATGTCCGAAAATGAGATATTTAGAAAATAGCCGACGGCTACCTCTTAACATCACTTTAAGAAAAAGAAAGAAACTAATACCACTAATCTCTCCTTCTGTTTGTTTTGGTTGGCGAAAACGTTTATGTTTGGATTTAATCGTTTAAAACATGCAACATAAATACAGTTTTTTTTTCGGTAATGGAATAGCTATCGAGAATTTAATTACAAATGATTAAAAACAATCATCTACAATGAAAATATTTTTTATTTATATTTTATCAGTTATATTTTGATGTATATTAGTCATTTTATTCATAAAAGCGTGCAGATGCTGGCATAATGTCATCACGTTCTTTTTTTTTTTTTTGGCTGGCAACAAACGCGAAAAATGTAAAAACAGGTAGAAGATCGAAGAATCAAATTTATTTTACTAGTTCCAATCTATTAAGATATACTTGAAGAGCATGGTAGACATTTTTAAGGAGTATTTCATCTCCTCCTGTAACTAAAAACTTCCACACTGTTTTTTATAGGTAGTATAGGATCAGACCACCATGCAAGCAAACCAGTTCATACAACAACCATTTACTAAAATATCTGTAAAAAACAGGAAAGAGGTACCATATGAGTTTTATAATATTTTTAATTATTAAATAAGTTTTGTCTTGCTTCCTCGTTAACCACCACACATAAATTCATCAATCATAAGAATATTAAAAGAAGATAAATTTCTTTCAGCTATTTTTGAAACAGAAGTTCGTTTCATACGCAGACTTCTCAGGTCAATAGCTGCCAGCTTAGACTGATGGTGAATTCGGAGTACCTGTCAGCGAAACGGACACTCCACTCCTTCATCATGATATAGTGCCTGTAGGTGCCTGCAGTGAATAGAACGTTCGAATCCTAGTGATGGCTAGTTGGGACAAATTCCACACCCGGGCCAGGATAGCCTGGTTGGTAGAGCCCTGGGCCCATGCTCAAAAAGTCGTGGGTTCGATCCCCGAAGACCAAAGATTCCCCGCGTAGTAAATGGTGACTGATACACGTTAAATCTGTCAAGTCACAAAGTCCTCCATGTTCCCATAACAAGGAGTACTGATCCAGAAGTTTCCTTGTCTTCTGGATTGGTTAAAAATTACAAGGCTACGGATTTGAAAATTAGCAGTCGCGAGCAAAAATTGGGTCAGCTATGAAATATTAAATAAAATTCCGCTCCCGGCTCGCAACGACCACAGTGCTGACGTCAAAATATCCTCAGTGGTAGACGGATCATGAGTTAGAGTCTTCTTGCCGTCAGGCTAAACGTGGGAGGTTCTGTAGCTTTCCTTTTAATGTAACGCAAATACGGGTAAATTTCATCAAAAAGTCCTCTATTAAGGCATATTTCCCTCAGTACTAGATTCAGGAATTCCCTCGTCTTTTGGATTGGGTTTAATATTAGCATGTAGTAAACTCAAGAAATTGGGTCGGCTGTTGAATGACGGTTACAAAATCAACTATACATATTTAAGTTGTTTGCAAGTACGGATAAAAAAAACATTTTTAATTTAATTTAATAAATTATTAATAATGACTTAAACCATAAAAATTTTACAACTCTATATATTCTAATAAAAAATACTTCAATACTTAGAATTATGCTGACTATTATGAATATAGATGAAGTTCTTATCATTTAAGAACATAACTAGAAGTTATAGTCTATAATTTGAAATTCCACACTCTTTCCAAACGATCTAATTGCAGAGATGCCAACTTCTCGGGAAGAGCCATAATAATTTANTGAAGTATATGTTCAGGAGTAGCTTGTTGGTCGTTACACTTAGTGCAAACAGGGAAAACTCTTGAACCATTACTGAACAACATAGTTCTTAGGTGACCGCTTCGAAATCTTGATATAACGGTCTGATCCCGCCTACTGCACTGAAGGGTCACGCTGCCAACTGGGCGGTTGCACTGATACCAATGATGAACAGGAGGGGCCACAGGATCACGAAGCCTGTTAAAACGGGAGTGGAGCTCCGAGAAAGTCAGAGATGCCGAAGAATGCAGGGGCAGATCAGTTCCGCTCTAAACCAAGGAGTCTGCAATCTCATTACCCTCAACATCGACATGAGATGGGATCCATTGCAAGTGTATATTATGGGAGAAAGAAAGGGTCTTCAGCTTGTTTAAAATTGAAACTCCATCAGTTCTTATCATTTAAGAACATAACTAGAAGTTATAATCTATAATTTGAGTTTCCACACTCTTTCCAAACGATCTAATTGCAGAGATGCCAACTTCTCGGGAAGAGCCATAATAATTTAAAAAACGGTAAACAACTGCAAACTAAAATTTGCAAATATTGTATTAATTTTGCTTATTTTTTGAACTGTGTATCATGTTCATGACTTAGCTGAATCATTCGTTCGTTCGTTGTTGTAGAACTGGGCATCTGAGGCCTAAATGGCCCTTTTCCCATTCATCTTGAAATATCCCATGACGGGAACATACATAGGAAAGATGTGATGTAGGCTCGAAATAGAACCTGAAATGAGGTAAAAATGAAGAAAGGAATCATGTGAGGTGTAGCAGGCATGATGGTGGGGCCTACATCTTTTGGGTTGGGAGCAAGGAGATGATTAGAGCGACTATTTTCTCGTCATTTAACAGTTCCTGGAGTTCTTTGAGAATGTTCAGGAATCTAGCTACATTGCTGGGGGCATCTTGAGGTGTCTTTTCGGCCTAGCACCGCAGCCCGTAAAGCAGGCCGGGTGATCACTTTGGCAGTTTAAATGACTTAGCTGAACTTGAACTGGAGTAGTGTACAGAGTGCCTGTCCGCGAAGCGGACAATTGACTCTTTCATCTGTGGTGATGCCCGTGGGCGCCTGTATTGATGTCGATGGAGAGACTTAGCTGAAGTAAAGTGACGAATAATATAAACTTTCGAATTATTTAGAAATAGTGGTAGATAAAAAAATAATAAATTGAATTTATTAGACCAAGAATCACACATTAATAAACTACCACTCGAAAATATTTACTTACTGTCCGGAGAAAGTTGGCATCTCTGTAATCGATCTATTTTTTGGATCAGAAGCTGAAATTATCACTTTCATCAAATTTCAAGACGATAGCATAAATTGTTCCGGAGTTATAAAAAAAAAGACATACACTTAGGCAAGCTCTTCATTTCGTTTTAATAGATTTAATTTAAACTGAGAAAAAATTTTTGTTGCGTTACGAATTAGTATAGAACACGAATTAGAATAGATCAATATACGAAATTGATCTATACTAATTCGGGTTTGGAAATTTCAAATCTGAAATTAGTTTTGTTCGAAAGCTACAGTTTGTTTTCAAAAAGCCATTTCATTAGTTAAAATTTTGTCTAAATATATACGTTTATAGACAGCGTGAAGGATTATATCAATGTATATATAGTTCGTTCACCAGGAGTTGGCACTTGGCTCCGCCTTCATTACGTGGTATCGGACGATACTATTTCGCTATTTTGGGGAGAAGGATGTGAACAAAGCTGCTATTTGGCGATCGTATGACAAAAATATTTATTTCGCAATCTTCATGTGCATATTTTGAACATGTGCATTTTATTTCATAAACTTGTTGATATTTCTCTCTTTTTATTGAATAGTT